>NC_056744.1:520054444-520141944 GCF_019279795.1 Protopterus annectens
TAGGGAACTAAACCTTCTATTTACCAGTCTCTGCTACTTTTTGCTGTGAAGGAAAGGTTAGTTTGATTTTTATTTGTTGTATTTTGTATTACTTTATTGCCTTTTTATATTTTTAATCCTGAAATTTGTTTTCTTTACCTTGTGTTGTACTTGTATAATGCTTTTAACTGCATATTAAAACTTCAAAAGAGACCACAACTCTGTCTCTTGTCAATCAGACAGAAATTATAATTAATCAATTAAGGACACATACATAAGATAGAAGAGGTCACTTAAGATTAATCATTTGTGAACTGACAGGGTGGAGATAGGAACTAAACATTCTATTTAAGGGGTAAAATAAAACATTTTTCAGATCTTTACTAGAAATTCTCACAAGACACTGCTACACTTTGCTGTGAAGGAAAGGTTAGTTTGCTTTTTATTTTTTGTATTTTGTATTACCTTATTGTCTTTTTATATTTTGAATACTGTGATTTGTTTTCTTTACCTTGTGTTTTACTTGTATTCTCCTTTTAACTGCATATTAAAACTTCAAAAGAGACCACAGCTCTGTCTCTTGTGAGTCAGGCAGAAATTAGATCTGATTAATAAAAGTCTCCTACAAAAGATTGAAGAGGTCACTTAAGATTAATAATTTGTGAAATCAGGGGGGGGGTGTAGCTAAGAACTAAACCTTCTATTTAAGGGATAAAATAACATTTTTCAGAGTTTTACTAGAAAAGCTCACCAGACTTTGCCACACTTTGCTGTGAAGGAAAGGTTAGTTTGCTTTTTATTTGTTGCATTCTATATAACTTTATTGCCTTTTTATATTCTCAATACTGTGATTTTTCCTTACCTTGTGTTCTACTTGTATAATGCTTTTAACTGCATATTAAAACCTCAAAAGAGACCACAGCTGTGTGCCTTGTGAGCCACGCAGAAATTAAAACTTATCAATTAAGGACAAATACATAACATCGAAGAGGTCACTTAAGGTTAATCATTTGTGCACTGAGGGGATCAAGCTAGGAATTAAATCTTCTATTTATTGCCCTTATATTTTGAATACTGTGATTTGTTTTCTTTACCTTGTGTTTTACTTGTATTCTACTTTTAACTTCATATTAAAACCTCAAGAGAGACCACAGCTCTTTCGCTTGTGAGTCAAGCAGAAATTAGATTGAATCAGTTAAGGAGTCATACATACAATAGAACAGGTCACTTAAGGTTAATCATTTGTGAACTGAGGGGTTGAGCTATGAACTAAACCTTCTATTTAAGGGGTAAAATAAAACAATTCAGAGCTTTACTAGAAAAGGTCACCAGAACCTGTTACAATTTGCTGTGAAGGAAAGGTTAGTTTGCTTTTTATTTGTTGTATTTTGTATTACTTTATGTCCTTTTTATATTTGGAATATTGTGATTTGTATTCTTTACCTTGTGTTTTACTTGTATTCTGCTTTTAACTCCATATCAAAACTTCAAAAGAGACCACAGAGTCAACAGAAACTGGAACTGATCAATTAAGGACTCCTACAAAAGATAGAAGAGATAATTTAAGATTAATCATTTGTGACCTGAGCAGGTGGAGCTAAGAACTAAACATTCTATGTAAGGGGTAAAATAAAACATTTTAGAGATTTAATAGAAAAGATCACCAGACTCTGCTACACTTTGCTGTGAAGGAAAGGTTAGTTTGCTTTTTATTTGTTGCATTTTGTGTAACTTTATTGCCTTTTTATATTCTCAGTACTGTGATTTGTTTTCTTTACCTTGTGTCCTACTTGTATAATGCTTTTAACTGCATACTAAAACTTCAAAAGAGACCACAGCTCTGTCTCTTGTGAGTCAGGCAGAAATTATAACTGATCAATTAAGGACACTTACATAAGATACAATAGGTCAATTAAGGTTAGTCATTTGTGAACTGGCAGGGTGGAGATAGGAACTAAACCTTCTATTTAAGGGGTAAAATAAAACATTTCAGAGCTTTACTAGAAAAGCTCACAAGACCCTGTTACAATTTTCTGTGAAGGAAAGGCTAGTTGCTTTTTATTTGTTGTATTTTGTTTTACTTTATGTCCTTTTTATATTTGGAACATTGTGAATTGTTTTCTTTACCTTGTGTTTTACTTGTATTCTGCTTTTAACTCCATATCAAAACTTCAAAAGAGACCACAGAGTCAGGCAGAAACTGGAACTGATCAAATAAGGACTCATACATAAGATAGAAGTCACTTAAGGTTAATCATTTGACACAGAGGAGGGGGAGTTAGGAAATAAACCTTCTATTTACGGGGTATACTAAAACATTTCAGAGCTTTACTATAAAAGCTCACCAGACTCTAATACACTTTGCTGTGAAGGAAAGGTTAGTTTGCTTTTTATTTGCTAGATTTGGTATTACTTTAATGACTTTTTATAGTTTGAATACTGTTATTTGTTTTTCTTTACCTTGTGTTTACTTGTTTTCTGCTTTTAACTGCATAATAAAACTTCAAAAGAGACCACAGCTCTATCTCTTGTGAGTCAGGCAGAAATTAGAACTGATCAATTAAGGACTCATACATAAGACAGAAGAGGTCACTTAAGGTTAATCATTTGTGAACTGAGGGGGTGAAGCTAGGATATAAACCTTTTATTTAAATGGTAAAATAAAACATTTCAGAGCTTTATTAGAAAAGCTCATCAGACTCTGCTACACTTTGCTGTGAAGGATAGGTTAGTTTGCTTTTTATTTTTTGAATTTTGAATTACTTTATTGTCTTTTTATATTTTGAAAACCATGATTTGTTTTGTTTACCTTGTGTTTTACTTGTATTCTCCTTTTAACTGCATATTAAAACTTCAAAAGAGACCACAACTCTGTCTCCTGTGAGCCACGCAGAAATTATAACTGATCAATTAAGGACACCTACATAAAAAAGAAGAGGTCACTTAAGGTTAATCATTTTTGAGCTGACATGATGGAGATAGGAACTAGACCTTCTATTTAAGGGTTAAAATAAAACATTTCACAACTTTACTAGAAAAGGTCACCAGACCCTGTTAAAATTTGCTGTGAAGGAAAGGTTAGTTTGCTTTTTATTTGATGTATTTTGTATTATATAGAAGAGGTCACTTAAGGGTAATGATTTGTGAACTGAGGGGGTGGAGCTAGGAACTAAGCTTTCTATTTAAGGGATAAAATAAAACATTTCAGAGTTTTACTAGAAAAGCTCACCAGACTCTAATAGACTTTGCTGTGAAGGAAAGGTTAGTTTGATTTTAATTTGTTGTATTTTGTATTACTTTACTGCCCTTGTATACTTTGAATACTGTGATTTGTTTTCTTTACCTTGTGTTTTACACATATTCTTCTTTTATCTGCATATTAAAACTTCAAAAGAGACCACAGTCTCTTGTGAGTCAGGCAGAATCTAGAAGTGATCAATAAAGGATTCATACATAAGATAGAAGTGGTCACTTAAGGTTATTCATTTGTGAAATGAGGAGGTGGAGCTAGGAAATAAACCTTCTATTTAAGGGGTAAAATAAAACATTTCAGAACTTTATAAGAAAATCTCACCAGACTCTGATACATTTTGCTGTGATGGAAAGGTTAGTTTGCTTTATATTTGTTGTATTTAGTATTACTTTATTGCATTTATGTTATGAATACTGTGATTTGTTTTATTTACCTTGTATTCTGCTTTTAACTTCATATTACAACTTCAAAGGAGACCGCAGCTCTGTTTCTTGTGAGTCAGGTAGAAATTAAAACTGATCCATTAAGGGCTCATACATAAGATAGAGAAGGTCACTTAAGGTTAATCATTTGTGAACTGAAGGGGTGGAGCTAAGAACTAAACCTTCTATTTAAGGGTAAAATAAAATTCAGAGCTTTACCAGAAAAGCTCACCAGACTCTGCTACACTTTGCTGTGAAGGAAAGGTTAGTTTGCTTTTTATTTATTTTATTTTGTATTACTTTATTGCCTTTTTATATTTTGAAAACTGTGATTTGTATTCTTTACCTTGTGTTTTATTTGTATTCTGGTTTTTATTGCATATTAAAACTTCAAAAGAGACCACAGCTCTGTCTCTTGTGAGTCAGGCAGAAATTAGAACTGATCAATTAAGTACTCATACATAAGGTAGAAGAGGTCACTTAAGGTTAATCATTTGTGAACTTAGGAGGCCGAGCTAGGAAATAAACCTTCTATTTACAGGGTAAAATATACCATCTCAGAGCTTTACTAGAAAAGCTCACCAGACTCATTACACTTTGCTGTGAAGGAAAGGTTAGTTTGCTTTTTATTTGCTGTATTTTGTATTACTTTATTGCCTTTTTGTATTTTGACTACTGTGGGGGGAGAGCAAGGAAGTAAACCTTCTATTTATGGGGTAAAATAAAACATTTCAGAGCTTTGCTAGAAAAGCTCATCAGACTCTGCTACACTTTGCTGTGAAGGAAAGGTGAGTTTTCTTTTTATTTGTTGTGTTTTGTATTACTTTATTGCTTTTTAATATTTTGAATACTGTGATTTGTTTTATTTACCTTGTTTTACTTGTATTCTCCTTTTAACTGCATATTAAAACTTCAAAAGAGACCACAGCTCTGTCTCTTGTGAGTCAGGCAGAAATTAGAACTGATCAATTAAAGACTCATACATAAGACTGAAGATGTCATTTAAGGTTAATCATTTGTAAACTGAGGGGGAGAGCAAGGAAGTAAACCTTCTATTTATGGGGTAAAATAAAACATTTCAGAGCTTTGCTAGAAAAGCTCACCAGACTCTGCTACACTTTGCTGTGAAGGAAAGGTGAGTTTTCTATTATTTGTTGTGTTTTGTATTACTTTATTGCTTTTTAATATTTTGAATACTGTGATTTGTTTTCTTTACCTTGTTTTACTTGTATTCTGCTTTTAACTGCATATTAAAGCTTCAAAAGAGACCACAGCTCTATCTCTTGTGAGCCAGGCAGAAATTAGAACTGATCAATTAAGGACGCCTACAAAAAATAGAAGAGGTTACTTAAGATTAATCATTTGTGAACTCAGGGTGGAGCAAAGAACTAAACCTTCTATTTAAGTGGGTAAAATAAAACTTTTTAGAGCTTTACTAGAAAAGCTCACCAGACTCTGTGACACTTTGCTGTGAAGAAAAGGTTAGACTGATTTTTATTTGTTGCATGTTTTATATGTTTATTGCCTTTTTATATTCTCAATACTGTGATTTGTTTTCTTTACCTTGTGTTCTACTTGTATAATGCTTTTAACTGCATATTAAAACTTCAAAGGTGACCACAGCTGTGTCTGTTGTGAGTCAAGCAGAAGTTATAACTGATCTATTAAGGACACTTACATAAGATAGAAGACGTCACTTAAGGTTAATCATTTGTGAACTGACAGGGTGGAGATAATAACTAAACCTTCTATTTAAGGGGTAAAATAAAACATTTCAGAGCATTTCTAGAAAAGCTCACCAGACCCTGTTACAATCTGCTGTGAAAGAAAGGTTAGTTTGCTTTTTATTTTGTTGTATTTTGTATTACTTTATTGCCTTTTTATATTTTGAATGCTGTGATTTTTCTTTACCTTGTGTTGTACTCGTATTCTGCTTTTAACTGCATACTAAATTTTCAAATGAGACCACAGCTCTCTCTTGTGAGTCAAGCAGATAATAGAACTGATCAATTAAGGACTCATACATAAGATAGAAGAGGTCACTTAAGGTTAATCATTTGTGAACTGAGTGGTTGGAGCTAGGAACTAAACCTTCTATTTAAGGGGTAAAATAAAACATTTTAGAGTTTTACTAGAAAAGCTCACCAGACTCTGCTACACTTTGCTGTGATGGAAAGGTTAGTTTGATTTTTATTTGTTGTATTTTGTATTACTTTATTGCATTTTTTATATTTCCAATACTGTGATTTGTTTTCTTTACCTTGTGTTTTACTTGTACTCTGCTTTTAACTGCATAATAAAACTTCAAAAGAGACCACAGCTCTGTCTCTTGTGAGTCAGGCAGAAAATAAAACTGATCAATTAAGGACTCATGCATAAGATAGAACAGGTCACTTAAGGTTAATCATTTCTGAACTGAGGGGGGTGAAGCTACAAACTAAACATTCTATTTAAGGTGTAAAATAAAACATTTCATAGCTTTACTAGAAAAGCTCAACAGACTTTGCTACACTTTGCTGTGAAGGAGAGGTTAGTTTGCTTTATATTTGTTGTATTTAGTATTACTTTATTGCATTTTTTATATTTCCAATACTGTGGTTTGTTTTCTTTACCTTGTGTTTTACTTGTACTCTGCTTTTAACTGCATAATAAAACTTCAAAAGAGACCACAGCTCTGTCTCTTGTGAGTCAGGCAGAAATTAGAACTGATCAATTAAGGACATATATAAGATATACCAGGTCACTTAAAGTTAATCATTTGTGAACTGAGGAGGTGGAGCTATGAACAAAATCTTCTATTTAAGGGGTAAAATAAAACATTTTAGAGCTTTACTAGAAAAGCTCACCAAACTCTGCTACACTTTGCTGTGAAGGAAAGGTTAGTTTGCTTTAATTTTGTTGTATTTTGTTTTACTTTATTGCCTTTTTATATTTGGAATACTATGATTTGTTTTCTTTACCTTGTGTTTTACTTGTATTCTGCGTTTAACTGCATATTAAAACTTCAAAAGAGGCCAAAGCTATGTGTCTTGTGATTCTGGCAAAAATTAGAACTGATGAATTAAGGACGCCTACATAAGATAGAAGAGGTCACTTAAGGTTAATCATTTGTGAACTGAGGAGGTGGAGCTAGGAACTAAACCTTCTATTTAAGGTGTAAACTAAAACATTTCAGAGCTTTACTAGAAAAGCTCACCAGACTCTGCTACACTTTGCTGTGAAGCAAAGGTTAGTATGTTTTTTATTTGTTGTATTACTTTATTGCCTTTTTATATTCTCAATACTGTGATTTTTCCTTACCTTGTGTTCTACTTGTATAATGCTTTTAACTGCATATTAAAACTTCAAAGGTGACCACAGCTGTGTCTGTTGTGAGTCAAGCAGAAATTATACCTGGTCAATTAAGGACCCTTACATAAGATTGAAGAGGTCACTTAAGGTTAATCATTTGTGAACTGACAGGGTGGAGATAATAACTAAACCTTCTATTTAAGGGGTAAAATAAAACATTTCAGAGCATTTCTAGAAAAGCTCACCAGACCCTGTTACAATCTGCTGTGAAGGAAAGCTTGGTTTTGCTTTTTATTTGTTGTATTTTGTATTACTTTATTGCCTTTTTATATTTTGAATACTGTGATTTGTTTTCTTTACCTTGTGTTTTCTCATATTCTGCTTTTAACTGCATAATAAAAATTCAATAGATACGACATCTCTGTCTCTTGTGAGTCTGGCAGAAATTGGAACTGATCAACTAAGGACTCCTACATAAGATAGAAGAGGACACTTAAGGTTAATTATTTGTGAATTGAAGGGGTGGAGCAAGGAATTAAATCTTCTATTTAAGGGGTAAATTAAAAAAATTCAGAGCTTTACTAGAAAAGCTCATCACACTTTGCTACACTTTGCTGTGAAGGAAAGGTGAGTTTGCTTTTTATTTGTTGTATTTTGTATTACTTTATTGCATTTTTATATTTTGAATACTGTGATTTGTTTTCTTTACCTTGTGTTTTACATGTATTCTGCTTTTAACTGCATATTAAAACTTCAAATGAAACCACAGCTCTGTCTCCTGTAAGTCAGGCAGACAATAGAACTGATCAATTAAGGACTCATGCATAAGATAGAACAGGTCACTTAAGGTTAATCATTTCTGAACTGAGGGGGTGAAGCTACAAACTAAACATTCTATTTAAGGTGTAAAATAAAACATTTCATAGCTTTACTAGAAAAGCTCAACAGACTTTGCTACACTTTGCTGTGAAGGAGAGGTTAGTTTGCTGTATATTTGTTGTATTTAGTATTACTTTATTGCCATTTTATATTTTAAATACTGTGATTTGTTTTTTTTTTACCTTGTGTTCTACTTGTATTCTGCTTTTAACTGCATAATAAAAATTCAAAAGAGACCACAGCTCTGTCTCTTGTGAGTCAGGCAAAAAATTTAATCTGATCAATAAAAGACTCATACATAAGATAGAAGAAGTCACTTAATGTTAATCATCTGTGAACTGAGGGGGTGGAGCAAGGAGTTAAATCTTCTATTTAAGGGGTAAAATAAAACATTTCAGAGCTTTACTGGAAAAGCTCACAAGACTCTGTTCCACTTTGCTGTGAAGGGAAGGTTAGTTTGCTTTTTATTTGTTGTATTTTGTATTACTTTATTGCTTTTTATATTTTGAATACGGTGATTTGTATTCTTTACTATGTGTTTTACTTGTATCCTGCTTTTTACTGAATATTAAAAATTCAAAAGAGACCACAGCTCTTTCTCTTTTGAGTCAGGCATAAATTAGAACTGATCAATTAAGGACTCATACATAAGATAGAAGAGGTCATTTAAGGTTAATCAATTGTGAACTGAAGAGGTGGAGCTAAGAACTAAAACTTCTATTTTAGGGTTAAAATAAAAAAGTCAGAGCTTTAGCAGAAAAGCTCACCAGACTCTGCTACACTTTGCTATGAAGGAAAGGTTAGTTTGCTTTGTATTTGTTGTATTTTGCATTACTTTATTGCTTTTTATATTTTGAATACTGTGATTTGTACTCTTTACCTTGTGCATTACTTGTATTCTGCTTTTAACTGCATATTTAAACTTAAAAAAGAGACCACTGCTATGTATATTGTGAGTCAGGCAGAAATTAGAACTGATCAATTAAGGACTCATACATAAGATAGAAGAGGTCATTTTAGGTTAATCAATTGTGAAGTGAAGGGGTGGAGCTAAGAACTAAACCTTCTATTTTAGGGGTAAAATAAAAAAAAATTAGGGCTTTAGCGGAAAAGCTCACCAGACTCTGCTACACTTTGCTGTGAAGGAAAGGTTAGTTTTCTTCGTATTTGTTGTAATTTATATTACTTTATGCTTTTTTATATTTTGAATACTGCAATTTGTTTTATTTACCATGTGTTTTACTTGTATTCTGCTTTTAACTGCATATTAAAAATTCAAAAGAGACCGCAGCTCTGTCTCATAAGAGTCAGGCAGACATTTCAACTGATAAAATAAGGAATCAAACATAGGACAGAAGAGGTCACTTAAGGTTAATCCTTTGTGAATTGAAAGGGTGGAGCTAGGAACTAAACCTTCTATTTAAGGGGTAAAATAAAACAATTCAGAGCTTTACTAGGTAAGATCAGCAGAATCTGCCACACTTTGCTGTGAAGGAAAGGTTAGTTTGCTTTGTATTTGTTCTATTTTGTATTACTTTATTTCCTTTTTATATTTTGAAAACTGTGATTTGTTTTCTTTGCCTTGTGTTTTTCTTGTTTTCTGCTTTTAACTGCGTATTAAAACTTTAAAATAGACCACAACTTTATCTCTTCTGAGTCAGGCAGAAATTAGAACTGAACAATTAAGAACTTGCACATAAGATAGAAGAGGACACTTAACGTTAATCATTTCTGAACTGGGGGGGGCTTGGTACTTGACCTTCTATTTAAGAGGTAAAATAAAACATTTCAGAGCTTTATTAGAAAACCTCACCAGACTCTGCTACACTCTGTTGTGAAGGAAAGGTTAGTTTGCTTTTTATTTGTTGTATTTTGTATTACTTTACTGCCTTTTTATGTTTTGAATATTGTGATTTATTTTCTTTACCTTGTGTTTTACTTGTATTTTGCTTTTAACTGCATATTAAAACTTCAAAAGGGACCACAGCTCTGTCTCTTGTGAGTCAATCAAAAATTAGAACTGATAAATTAAGGACTCATACATAAGATAGAAGAGGTCACTCATGGTTAGTCATTTGTGAACTGAGGAGTGGAGCTAGGAACTAAACCTTCTATGTATGGGGTAAAATAGAATCAATTCAGAGCTTTTACTAGGAAAGCTCGCCAGAATCTGCCACACTTTGCTGTGAAGGAAAGGTTAGTTTGCTTTTTATTTGTTATATTTTGTATTAATTTATTACCTTTTTATATTTTGAATACTGTGATTTGTTTTATTTACCTTGTGTTTTACTTGTATTCTGCATTTAACTGCATATTAAAACTTCTAAAAAACACAGCTCTGTCTCTTGCGAGTCAGGCAGAAATTAGAACTGTTAAAATAAGGATTCATACATAAGATAGAAGAGGTCACTTAAGGTTAATCGTTTGTGAACTGAGGGGTGGAACTAGGAACTAAAGTTTCTATTTAAGGGGTAAAATAAAACAATTCAGAGCTTTACTAGGAAAGTTCACCAGAATCTGCCACACTTTGCTGTAAAGGAAAGGTTAGTTTGCTTTTTATTTGTTGTATTTTGTATTACTTTTTTGCCTTTTTATATTTTGAATACTGTGGTTTGTTTTATTTACCATGTGTTTTACTTGTATTTTGCTTTTAACTGCATATTAAAACTTCAAAAGGGACCACAGCTCTGTCTCTTGTGAGTCAGGCAGAAATTAGAAATGTTAAAATAAGGACTCATACAAAGATAGAAGAGGTCACTTAAGGTTAATCATTTGTAAACTGAGGGGTGGAGCTAGGAACTAAAATGTCTATTTAAGGGGTAAAATAAAACAATTCAGAGCTTTACTAGGAAAGCTCACCAGAATCTGCCACACTTTGCTGTGAAGGGAAGGTTACTTTTCTTTTTATTTGTTGTATTACTTTATTGCATTTTTATATTTTGAATGCTGTGATTCGTTTTATTTACCTTGTCTTTTACTTGTATTCTGCTTTTAACTGCATATTAAAACCTAAAAAAAAAGACCACAGCTCTGTCTCTTGTGAGTCAGGCAGTAATTAGAACTTATCAATTAAGGACTCATACATAAGATAGAAGTGGTTACTTAAGGTTAATCATGTGTGAACTGAGGGGGTGGTGCTAGGAATTAAATCTTCTATTTAAGGGGTAAAATAAAACATTTCTGAGCTTTACTAGAAATGCTAACCAGATTCTGCTACACATTGCTGTGAAGGAAAGGGTAGTTTGCTTTATATTTGTTGTATTTTGTATTACTTCATTGACTTTTTATATTTTGAATGCTGTGATTTGTTTTCTTTACCGTGTTCTTTACTTGTATTCTGCTTTTAACTGCATATTAAAACTTTAAAAGAGACCTTGTGAATCAGGCAGAAATTAGAACTGATCAATTAAGGACTCATACATAAGATAGAAGTGGTCACTTAAGGTTAATCATTTGAAAACTGAGGGGGTGGAGCTAGGAACCAAACCTTCTATTTAAGGGGTAAAATAAAACATTTCATAGCTTTACTAGAAAAGGTCACCAGACTCTGCTACACTTTGCTGTGAAGGAAAGGTTAGTTTGCTTTTTATTTGATGTATTTTGTAATACCTTATTGCCTTTTTACATTTTAAATACTGTGATTTTTTTCTTTACTTTGTGTTTTACTTGTATTCTGCTTCTAACTGCATTTTAAAACTTCAAAAGGGACAACAGCTATGTGTCTTGTGAGTCAGGCAGAAATTCTAATTGATCGATTCAGGACTCCTACAAAAGACAGAAGAGGTCACTTAAGGTTAATCATTTGAAAAGTGAGGGGGTGCAGCTAGGAACTAAACCTTCTTTTAAGGGGTAAAATAAAAAATGTAGAGCTTTGCTAGAAAAGCTCACCAGACTCCATCACTTTGCTGTGAAGGAAAGGTTAGTTTGCTTTTTATTTTTTGTATTTTGTATTACTTTATTGCCTTTTTATTTTTTGAATGCTGTAATTTGTTTCTTTACCTTGTGCTTTACTTGTATTCTGCTTTTAGCTGCATATTATTTATTTTATTTATTTTACATTTGTTGACTGGGCTAGTCTAGCTGGATGCATGTCCTTTTTCAGTAGAGGCCCGGGGAGAAAAGCTCCAACATAATGAGAAGACACAATACATTTACATGCAGAAGAAATAGCAATAACATAAAGATGAAAGAAAACAGCAGGCTTTACATACTGATTATATAAGATTAACATATGTAGATAGTCTTAAAACATGGTTACATGGTGAAGCTGAGAGGGTGAGATTATAATCTCTGAAATGGGGATGAGACTAAGGTGGTATGAGATATTTGGGTTTAGTCTGGTTTAGGACAAGGGCATAACCAGTGTGACTTAAGGAATGCTTTGAGATTATTTTTGAATTGATTAAGTGAGGTCATAAGTCTTAGGTTGTTTGGAAGGGAATTCCAAGGCTTTCCGATGGAATTTGCGTAGACAGCATCGCCACCCGAATTCTTAGATTTAACGGTTAGTATCTGAACACTATTTGATGATCGAAGGCAGTTGAGGTTAGAGTAGGGGGTCAGTATTTTACTCAGAGAGGGGGTTCTATCCGGTTGGTTGATTATTTTAAATGCTTCAGTAAGTTGGTTGAGTTTGAGAAGATTGGGCAGTTCCAACCAGCCAAGTTTCTTTAGGTTAAGGCAATGGTGGGTACCATAAGGTGTTCCTGTTATAAATCTGGCAATATGATTATAGGCAACAGAGAGCATATTGAGCTCTCGCTTATTGAGGAAAGAAAGTACCGGGGAGGCATATAAGAGGGTGGAGAGGAGATGAGTGCGAGCAATGGTTAGTTTAGCATGAGGGGTTAAAAAGTTCTTTATTCTGTACATAGAGCCAAGTTTCTTGTTTACAGACTTAATGGTTTGGCTAATGTGCATATCAAATTTAAGCTTGTGGTCGATAGTGACACCGAATAGTTTGGTGTTGGAAACAGGCTCTATGATGGTGCCATTGGTGGATTCCAGATGGAAGGTCATATTGTTTGCTATTGGAGGTTCTTTTCCGATGGGAGTGGATACAGAGGGGAAAAATAGAAGCAACTTGGTTTTTGTTGGGTTAAGTATGAGTTTCAATTCAGAGAACCATTTTTCGACTATAGCAAAGCAGTGTTGGGTATTTGCTTGGAGTTTCTGGAGAGAGACGTCAGAGCAGATCAGGGTGGAGTCATCTGCATACTGGATGCAGGTGGCTTTGGGGATGACTGAGTGAAGATCATTTATGAAGACGGAGAAAAGAAGGGGACCAAGTATAGAGCCCTGAGGAACGCCTATGGTGTTAGGGAGCAGGTCAGATAGCCTGTTTTGCCACTGGACAGCTTGTTGCCTACCAGAGAGGTAAGCATTGAACCAACTTAGAGCTAGGTTGTTGAGATGTAGGGTTTCCAGGGTGTGGAGCAGAAGCTGGTGATTGATCATGTCGAAGGCTTTCAATAGGTCAAGAAAGAGAGCAGAGGATATTAATTTATTATTACGGTTGTTATTGATTGAGTCAACAAAGGAGAGGTGGGCAGTGGTTGTACTGTGATGGGGCAAAAACCATGTTGGGAATTAGACAAAAGACTGTTGAGGGTTAGGTAGTGTAGGAGTTGCTTGTGAACACACCATTCCATAATTTTAGCTATTGGAGACAATATTGCTATAAGTCTGTAGTTGGATGTTTTCGTGGAGGTGCCTCCTTTATGAAGAGGGATGATATATGAGATTTTCCAGATGGAGGGGATGGTAGCTTCAGTTATAGTTCTGTTAATCAAGATTGATATGGGATAGGCAATGGCGTCTGACGCAATTTGTAGGTATTCCACTGGGAGGTGATCCACCGCTAGGGTGGTTGGTTTAAGTTTTTTCAAAAGGGTTCAAATATAGGAGGTAGATACTGGTTCTAAGTTAAAGGAGGGGGGAGCTGAGTCATTAGTATGAGTTAAGGATGAGGAAGTAGTAGTTAGCTGACTGGCTAGGGACTGGATGGTCTTGGTAAAAAAAGAGTTAAAGGTGTTGGCTATTTCTTCTGGGTCTTTCCCAATGAGTTTCTCAGGGGTGGGGTAGTAGATTTACCAGGATGAAGGAGGTTATTAAATCCAGCCCAGAACTTCTTTGGGTTATTCTGGTGTTTGTCCTGGTGGTGGCAGAAATACTGTTTTTTATCTCGAGTAATGGCTGTTTTAGTAGAGTTTCTAAGCTGTTGAAATTTAATGCGATCTAGGGGAGTTTTAGTAGCTCTCCATTTATCCCAGGCCTGGTCACGGAGTTTAATTTTAGTTTTAGTTTCTCTAGTTAGCCAAGGTGCTATCCTTTCCTTGGATCTGATTTGTCGATTTGGGGCATGAGAGTCAAGTATGTTAAGGAATGTGTCATTAAAGTATGTCACGCTGTCATGTAGGGGTAGAGTTTTTAGGATGGACCAGTTACAGGAATTAAGTTCTGCAAGGAATTGTTGTGGGACAAATTTCTTCTTGTTTCTGACTAGTCTATATGAGGGGGGGTTGGTAGGTGAGCATTTATGTTTTATAATATAGGTAATAAGGTGGTCACTGAAGTCATTGGGAAGGGTCCCTGTGGTATAATTGTGTGTATCCTTATTGGCAAGAATCCAGTCAATGATGCTCTCTTTTTGTTGAGCATTTCCAATTCTAGTTGGAGATAAAATATTTTGGAAGAAACCATGCAAGTTAATAGGATGGGGATTTATATGTGCGGAGCAGTGAGACCAGTCAATATTGAAGTCTCCTAGCACTATGGTTTCTTGAGGGTAGCTGGTGGTTAACCAGCTGAGAGTTTGCTCCAAGTTTTCTGTGTTCTTCCCTGTGGGATATAAATTACTATAAGACTGATACATTTTTGGGTGTTTAGGCATATCTTTAGGGCAATAAGTTCTATATTAGAGACCTTAGGAGGTTGTAATGGATTCATAATGATATCCAGTGTATTAAAACTTCAAGAGAGACCACAGGTCTGTCTCTTGTGAGTCAGGTAGAAAATAGAACTGATTGATTAAGTACTCATACATAAGATAGAAGAGGTCACTTAAGGGTTATCATTTGTGAACTGAGGGGGAGCTAGGAACTAAACCTTCTATTTAAGGGGTAAAATAAAACATTTCAGTACTTTACTAGAAAAGCTCACCAGACTCTGCTACACTTTGCTGTGAAGGAAAGACTAGTTTGCTTTTTATTTGTTGTATTTTGTATTACTTTATTGTCCTTTTATATTTTCAATACTGTGATTTGTTTTCTTTACCTTGTGTTTTACTTGTATTCTGATTTTAACTGCATATTACAATTTCAAGAGACCTCAGCTCTGTCTCTTTCAATCAGCAGTCCTCTCTGCTTTCACTGGATTGTGTAAGCACAAAATTATCATTTTTTGAAATCACTCCCCCTTCAACTCTTTAAATTTAGTGGCCATCCTGCTGTATTCCACAGTACCAGAATACAAAAGTGAACCCCTCCCCCCATTCAAGCTATCTTTCTGTTTTAAAAATAGTGACTCTCCACTAAAACCTAACTTTTTAGACAGGTAAAACTTAAGTTACCTACTTTCACACCTAACTTATTTAGTGCACACTGCAGTGTTTAGGATAATCATTTCTTTTCATCTTACCTTTAAGCATCCCTGTGACTAGCACTTGCTCTAATATCTGCTGGAAAGAACTAGGAAGCCTTAAACTGATACAAGCACTCAACTCTCCTTGTTAATAAGAAGAAATTAATCATAGGCACTAAACAGCCTATAATTGCAAAGTACCTTTCTAAGGAAATGGAAAACAGATGCTGTACTTAAGCACCAAACCAGACATGTCCAAGGGTTAGCTTCCAGTGATTTCCCCTGTCCACCTGCTGAATCTGGGCACACTGGGGCAATGCAGCAATTAACTTATGTACACAGACAACCCTCTCCTCCTACCACCCAAGAGTACAACCTGTGAGAGATGCACTTACATAGCCAAACTGGAAGCAAAGCTCTCTCCACCCAAGATTTTGCTAGGCAGTCAAGAGGAGAAGGTTGTCACCCACACTACACCTTAAGGAACACATAGCTCTTCTAAACCCACACCACCAACACCCACACATAGCAACATTAAATCCACATATGCGCAGGCCCTTAACTGTAACCTGCCCAAGCAACAAGGACTTTTGAAGCTGAAATGCAAACACCAATCACAGCCAAAGTGTCACATAGCTAACAACACGAGTGTGCCACCCAGCAACAGCTCCTAAGTCAAGACAACTAATTAACACTATAGTCATAGGTGACTCTATAGTCAGGCACACTGATGTCCCACTCACCAGGCTGAACAAGGAGAAAATTACAGTCAACTGCCTGTCAGGTGCCAGGATCTGCTACATAACGCATGCACTCAAGTCACTCCACCTCAAGTACAAATATGACTCTGTCATTGTCCATGTTGGAGTGAATGACTTGAGACGTACCTCCCTGGACTATATAAAAAGAGACATGGAAGAGCTCTCGGATCATGTGGCCCAGGCAGGTATGACCCTAGACCTGAGTAGCATCCTGCCTTTGCCCAGAATGATACCACAATACAAGAACAAAATGATTGACTTTAACAATTGGCTAAGCTTCTGGTGTCATTCAAAGGAGATCCAGTATCTGTCTGGGATGACATGATCGACAGACCATGATGCTTTGCCAGAGATGGTCTGTACCTGTCGCACATGGGTTTCAGGTTACTGGCTAAGGCTCTTGCCACTCTTATAGTGCCTTTTCTAGGCAAAGTTCAAAGGACAAAACCACCACCGTAACAGGTACAAGCATGCAAATTCTGAAGGTAATGCTACTCAATGCTAGAGGTCTAAATCTCAAAATGCACACTCTCGAGGCACTCCTAAAAATAGAGAACATTGATATCTGTGCAGTAACTTAGACCTGATTCAAGGCTCCAGAGAGCACCCCTACACTACCAGGCTACAACTCTTACAACACTTTTCGCCCACCAAAAGAGGACCGAAACACTAAAGATGGAGGAGTGTCCATATTCACCAAGGATATTCACACCACCAGGCTAGTTGCCCAACACAATGTGTCTGAAATTCTCCAGGTGCAACTAACACTAGGTAAGACTGCAATCCAAATTGCAGCTTGCTACAGATCCCTCACCATGCCCCATGATTCTCACTACACCTTTCTAAACATACTGGAAAATGTTAAGATACAACCAAACACCCTAATACTGGGTGATTTCAACTACCCTGCCATTAATTGGGAAAACTACGCATGTACCAACACCTTTGCCCAATGATTCTTGGAATTCATAAATTCCAATGCCCTGGATCAACTAATCCATAGTCCCACCAGGGGCTCCAATATCCTAGACCAGGACATTAGCAACATGGGAAATCGATGCTTCACACCTATGGTCACTCCATCGGTGGTCAGGTCTGACCATAAGCTAATCACCCTTAACATCCACATCCCACCCCCACTCCCCAGTAAGGAAAGCTCCATAAAAATCTTCTCCAAAGCCAACTTCACTACTCAAGTCAGAAGTGACAAACTTCATCACACCCATGCAGACAGGAACTGAAAGTTCAACTGCTGAATCCTACACTAAGGCACTGTATAAGCACATCCAGTCATGCATGAATCATGCCATCCCAAACAGAACCACGATGCTCTCCTCCAAAAAAAGGAAGCCAATCTGGTGGTCCCCTGCCATAAACAAACTTTACAACAAAAGGAAAAAACTTTTGCAGAAAAGAGGAAAATCCCAGATGCAAAAAACTCCTTTACCAGCCTCAGTAAGAAGCTGAGATTCCCTCATAAAATCCTCCAAAGCTAGTTATGAAAATAAAATTGCCAAAGATTCCAAAGACAACCACAAGGCATTCTATAACTATGTCAAGAATCTAAATGGCAATGCTCAGATCTGCTCTGCGCTACAACAGAATGGCATTAAATATACTGATCCAAAGGCTATTGCCAATATCCTGGCAGAGCAATTAAATGCCAACTTCACCCCTATCACCTCCTAAATGGCCCATCTCAATACCAGAAGACTGCCAAATTCTGGTAATAATGGCCACACAGGTAAAAAATGCACTCTCCAAAGCTAAGAATACAGCATCCATGGGACCAGATGACATCCTGGGCTGTGTATTACATGAACTACAAAATAAACTGGCACCTCACCTAAGTGTCATGTTTAATCATAGCCTCACCTCAGACTTCATGCCCACTGAGTGGCGCACAGCTACAGTTATCCCACTCCACAAGGGGGGATCCACCTTGGATCCTAGGAACTACCATCCCAACAGTCTGATGAGCCTGATCTGCAAGGTCATGGAACGTATTATCATGGAACTTATAAACAAAGACATTGGCAACCTTCAAACACTGGACACAATCCAGTTTGGGTTTGTGAAGGGCCGATCTTGTCCCCTGAACCTGAATGATTTCTTCGACTCAGTCTCTAGAGCTGTGGATGAGGGAAAGGAGGTCCACACAGCCTATCTGGACCTCGCCAAGGCCTTCAACACCATCACCCACTCTGGAACCATAGATAGACTTACTAAGCTGGGCATTAATCCCTATGTCATTCGATGGGTTGCCAACTGGCTTACTGACAGAACCCATACTGTAAAAGTAGCCAACTCCAAATCCAGCTCCAGACAAGTGACAAGTGTACTACCTCAGAGTTCAGTCCTGGGACCGCTTTTGTTTGGCATCTACTTCTCTGAAGCACAGGCCAACACTAAGGGACTCAGGCTAACAAAGTTCGCAGATGACTGCAAACTGGGAGCCATTATTGAATCCCCAAATTATGTGGGTACTCTACAAAAGGGCCTTACAGAAACAAATGCTTGGTGACAGAGCCATGGGCTCAAGCTCAATGCCAAGAAATGTATAGTTATCCCCTTGGGAAAAAAAAACATGTACCCATGAATTACCACATAGGTGGCAGGCCACTAAACACTGAAAGTATGATTAGAGACTTAGGGACACATGTGGACAGTGGTCTTACCTTCAATAACCACATTGCCACAACAGTCAGGAAATCCTTTTATGTGGCACACCTCATTACTAAGGGCTTTTCATCCAGAAAAAAGGAGGTCATTGTCCCACTGTACTCATCCCTCATTAGACCCATCATAGAATACAACACCCCATTTGGTATGTACCTCTCAAGACATCTGCAACAACTGTAAAGGCTGTAGAAATATCTCACTAAAAGAATCACAGGCCTAAAGCAGATGCCCTATGCTGACCGCCTTAAAAAACTCAAGCTATACTCTGTTGCATATTGTCTACTGAGAGGTGATCTCTGCTTAACATATAAGGCCATGTCAAACCCAAAGCTGTTGGACATGCTACACAAAGAAATCCCAATCCCTCAGAGCCACACGCTCCAAGGATATAAACCTTGTCATCACAATAAACAAAACATGCTAGAGGGATAGGTTCCTGACACAGAGACTCCCCAAACTCTGGAATAGACTGCCCATACATGTCAAGCAGAGCGCCTCTTTGGCCCTCTTCAAAAGGAACATTTAGTCGATTGGATGGGAGAAAGGAAATTCACCCCGGGGATCACATCAGTTGCCCTGCTATACAGGGGTCCAGGGAAGTAAATAGTGTGGGAAGAAATAGCCAGGGAATTGTCATGGCTAGGCTTGTATAGGCCTTACAGCCAAAAGCCTAGTACCAACCTATGAACCTATGAGCCTATAAAACATGTTTATTTCATCATGGCTTGATGTTCCCTACATTTTTATTACCACTCTGGGACTATTTACATTTTTTAAAAATATTTTTATATGTAATTTCTGAGTCTGACAACATGGGGTCTGGCATCTTGAAGTAATTCTGGTTTAGTCTGCCTCTAGGTATCCTTCAATGCAGTGCTTGTCTGTAAAAAATTACATCAAGCAGGCCTCTTTTTTCCTAAAGCTCCTGTTACTGCATTGCTTTTACATGCCTACACTGCTGTCTTTCAGTCATTAAGTTTTAAGTAACATTTCATGCCATTTATTGTCTACTTAAAACACAAACAGTGCAAATGCCACAGAACAGACTTTCAAAGTGCTTTTTTACTGCTGCTTCTTTTTAGAATGGCTAAATTGCAATCTTTTTTTAATCTTGAATTCTACTACTTTGAGTCATCTCCCATTCCCCATTCACACCTAACGTCCCTAGCTGTCAAAGTGCTAAAAGTAATTTGAGCTGTTACCTGCTGTGATTGACAGTAATTCCGTGGCTGGGTGAGCATTCAAAAGACATGTGTAAAAGGGCGTGCCTTCGTTGAAGGTTGGACGTTGAGCTGGCACCTCGGCGTTTGTGAAAATCTACTGCCAATCATTAGCGGACTGGAGTTCCGCTGTGGCATTCCCCTAACTGGGAAAAGCCGAAAGGCAACAACAACAACCTGCTGTGATTGACAGCTCACAGCAGGAGACTTGACTCATGCATTATTTCCTTATTCTAGCCTTTAATTTCTGTATGTGTACAGGAAGAACCAGGGAGCTGTAACATCACAGCATGGGTGGGTTTTTAGGACGATCGTGGTGATATCAGTTTGGGGAGGGAATTGGTCAGAAAACTACCTGTATTCAGTGGCCTTGATGACATCAATGAATTGGAGACTGCAGCAAGCTTTTCCAGGGCAAGATAAAAGTTTTTTTGAAAGTGAAACCACCACAGTACCATAAGGTACTGTTCTTCTAGACAGAAACAGTCGATTTAAAATATTTTAAATGCTGTGTTGTTTATTCATAGCAAGGACTGTAAATAGGGAGAAAAAGGACAGAGAAGTTGAACATTTAATAACAGAATCCCATTGTTGTCCTTTAAGATTATAGGTCATAATTATTAGGTATGTAGGCAACAGACTGTTGAGAAGCCTATCACTCTCTAATTAAGTGGGTAGTTTATAGTCACACAGTAAGCAAATGAAGTCTGAGGCTAAAATCCCAGATTACAAGAATCAGCTCATTAACAGCTCATAAATTTATTCTTCTGTGCTGCCAGAATTTTCCACTTACAAGCTATGCCGTCTTTTTGCTAAAACATATTTTCATCCCAACCACTGAAAATTGTCTCAGATTATCCTTATTTATTAGACAGGATACAGTGATATGTAAAGAAACTACATGTCTATTAACGTTTCATTTTTCTGCTTAATTATATAGATCAGGCTGTTCTTAGCACTTCTGCATGCACCTTGCTTAAAGACGTCATGTAGCAAATCAAAAAGACTTAAGTGAAATAGTAGCTGATACCTCAAAGTAGGAAACTGTGGCCTGATATCATAAATTGAAGTAAAAACATTTGACACAGTCTCTCATGATGTAAGTCTAGAAGAAATGATACCAAAAATTGAAACTACTGCAGCATTAAATGAACGTTCGATCCAGTCACAGAAATGAAGGACAAAAATCTATTATAAAAGTTTTGTGTATTACTACAACTGATATTGCAAGTTTTCAGTTCTAAATTTAATAGTTACTAAAATGTTCAGTCCTTGTTTCTCTGATATCATAAATTTAGATTTCAAAATAGGTAACACACTGAAGAACTGGTGATTTGTCTTAATTTGTCTTAATTTACTGAGTACATGCAAACAGGGGTTTATGTTGGCAACCTCTATACCTAAACTAAAAGACTCACCTGGGAATTTAGTAAAGGGCCTAGCATGAGCAAGGCCCTTTTCCCATGAGGTGCCAATTGCAAGTCAAAGCCATGTTAGCTGCTATTAGGTAAAACCTCATTATTGGCTAATTTGCATGTCTGTGAAATGCATTTACTACCACGACCTGCAGATCATTGATAATCTGCATGTTCTAGTAGTAAACTTCAACTTATGTAAGTGGTTACACACCCCCATAATCACACACACACACACACACATGTAAACAGAACATGAACACACATATATACACACCGCAGTCCGCATATATATTCCTAACCTGTCTGCTGTCCGATGGTGCCCCTCACCCTAACCCTGTATTGCCATCAATACCATTACTGCATTTTAAGAATAATCCCTGGTGGTTTAATGTATTCCCCCCACCCCAATTCCTGTACAACATTCTCAGCAGGGAATGTGGTGAGATGGCCATGCTGATCTATGAGACCGAGTGACTTTTTTTTTTTGAATTGCTGACTCACATAGATGTCTTCCTGAAGGTGGTTCCAGGGAGAGAGCACATAGCTAATTAGCATATAACCCCCCCCCCCACACACACACACAGAATACCTCATTAGCATTCGGCATGGTCAGTGGGCAAGCCCCACACCATACTGTATGTCTTCATGTTAGAGGACTGTGCAGCACCATGTTAGGGCATTTGCTGAATTGGGAATAGGTACTGCAACATGTACACAGAGCGTTACATGTTGTGTTATCATAAAAATCCCACTCACAGTTTAATTCAATTCTTTTAAACAAGTGTGATGCATTCCAGACAAATAAAAATGATTTGGAATTACGTACTTTACTGGATACTGTTGTGTATGGACCAAGGAAATGAAGGATCACTATCTATTGCCTTTAAGTCATGTCTTACTTTAAAATGATATATAAATATTCTATTTCATTTATAATGTTGTATGCATAGAAAAGGGTACTTGGTAACTATTTCTATAAACTTTGTTAGAACACTTATGGATATTACTGATCTTTGTAAATGTCAGACTAATGTCACCTGCTCAGCTAAGAACATGCAATTATTTTTTTAGTCTTTTAAGAGATTAAAAAATCTTCACTGTCAATGAAGTGAAATGCTTGATAACTTGCATTCCACTTTGTATAGATGTCACAGAAAACTTTGGTCAAGTTTGAGAGGATTCAGTATATTTCTGAACTCTGCATACTTCACTGTATCAAGCAACATCAGAATGTATTGAAAATAATGTCTGGGGAGTATTGCTAATTAGTAGTGTAGACATACACTAGACATATACTACAGCAACATCTTCATGGATTCTTACCCATTGATTTATATTATAGTATGTCCTAGCTTTAATTTTAGCTTACAAATCACATTTTAGTGATTACCAAATACTGTAGTTACAACATTATATACACACACATACACATGTGTACCTATTTGTGTGTGTGTGTGTGTGTATATATATATATATATATATATATATATATATATATATATATATATATATATTTATATATATATATATATATGTTTATATTTCACACACACACACACACACACACACACACACACACACACACACACACACACACACACACACACACACACAGATGGATTTGTGTCTGTCTCTTGAATGTCTTTAAATAAAAAAATCTCAACTGAAAAAAAAAAAACAGTTGAAAACCACTTCTGCTTTCCATTTTTTTTTGTTTTGCAATGGTGCATCACTCATCGGAAAAGACTCCACACTCCCAACTTTTATGTGCCAACTCTATACTTACATAAAAGTTGGGAAAAATGCAATCTCAAAGCTTGCTGAAAGTTTTTTTCCAAATTATACCTTAACTAGGCAGCATTCATTTCAAAGCCATTTGGCAAAAAGACATATCCCCAAACTACATAGAGGATATATAGATATATAATAGATCTGTGTGCATGTGCGTATATTATATACAGTCGTTTGGTATGGCATGCATGTGATCTACGGTACTATATTTTGAACTTGCTATATTCCATAACCGTATAAAGCTTACCCTCTTTACAGTCTGTATATGAGTTATGCTGCTACTTGCTTTTGTGTTTTACAGATTGCTTTTTTACTTTTGTTGTGGCCTGATTTTCCATTTTCATCAAGAGCTTTTCTCCTTGGATGTCCTGTTAAATGAGCACAGCTCAGCTGTACGACCTGAGACATTGATACAACTTTACAAAAATAGATGCAGATTACATTTATTTATTTATTTATTTATTTGAAATATTTTAACTGGGTTAGTCCAACTGATCCATATGGCCCATTTTCAGTGGAGACCCGAGGTGAAAATTTCCAGCATACAAATTAATGAATTACATACTAGAAAATATATAAACAGAATATAAAAGTTGACATGCATTGTAGAAAAGAAAAAAAGAAAATAGAGCAATAAAGTACATAAACTATTCATCCACTAGAGAAAAACATGACTGAAAGAAAAAATTGTAAAAAAACATGGGAAAGTAATTAACTAAAGGTTACAACTTATAAAAATATAATATACAATGTGAGGAAGCAATGTCAGTATAAGCATATTCTTTACATGATAGCATGATAATAATAATAATAGAGAATTTTCTATAGACTGAGTGTTTTTTACGTTGCCATGTACAGAGGGTTGATGTTCAGGGATGAGATGGTGAGTTTTGCATCTGCTAGAATGGACACAATATGATCAACATATATTGAAAAGTAGAACAGAGGCAGAAGTAAATTGGAGTGGAAATGGAAATTAAGGAGGAATATGGCAAGGGCAGGATCTTGAGTTCAGGATGTTGTTTATGACTTCAGCTTTGAAGCAGCAGCTACTATTAATGTTATGGATGTTAGGAAGAAGTCTATTCCAAGCTTGGGAGACTGAGTTTTTGTACAAGAGTTTGTTAATATTTTTGTTTGGCTTATAGATGTCCAGAAGGTTCTGGTCAGAGCTACAACGTGAACAAGCTGGGAGATAAGGGGATATTATAGAAGAAAGACAGGGACAGGTTAGGGGTTTATTTAGTAGAGACTGTGTGAGCTGCATCTGGGAAAGAAGCAGAAGCTGGGGGAATTCAAGCCATTGACGTTGTTTCAGGGCAAGGCAATGATGTGATTTATATGGTTGGTTACAGACGAATCTTGCAATAGTATTGTAGACTTGTTTGAGTTTGGTTAGTAGGGATGACTGCAGATGGATAAGGATAAGGACATGCATAGAGAAGGCATGGAAGAAGGAAGGCTTGCACTAGAGAGAGTTTGGAGTTGGGAGCTAGGAATTTTTTTATTTCTGTAGTGAAGACCCAATTTATGGTTAGTTTTTTTAATACAGTGTTGTGTATGGGTGTTGAGTTTTAGCTGATCATTGATTATAGTACCAAGTAGCTTGGTGTGGGGTTCTGGTTTGATAAGGGTGTTATCAAGAGAAGAAATGGTAAAGGTGGATTTGTGGTGGGAGAGAGATTTGGGAAGGAATAGTAGGAGCTTACTCTTTTTGGTGTTAAGTATAAGTCGGTGATCTGTTTGCCATTTTTCCACAGAAGAGAAACTGTTTTGAAAGATGGAAAGAAGGTTAGAGATGTCTGAGAAAGAGATGAGAGTAGAGTTGTTGGTGTATTGCTGAGGGAGGAAGTGGTGCAGGAGTGTAGATTATTAGTGAAGATGTTGAAAAGGAGAGGACCAAGGACTGAGCCTTGAGGGAATCCAGTCTGGATAGGTAGGAAAGGGGAACAGGTAGATTGCTATCACACAGACTGCAGCCTGTTTGAGAGATAGCTCAAGAACCAGTGAATAGTGGAGGGGGACATGTTAAGATCCTTTAGTTTAGCAAGTAGTTTGGAATGAGACACAGTATCAGAAGTTTCAGGGATGTCAAGGTAGAGGCAAGATACAAGATGACTTTTGTCCCTGGCTTCAGCAACAGATTAAGTGAAGGATAAGAGGGTATTGGAAGTGCTATGATTAGGCCTGAAGTCATGTGGAGAAGGGGTCATAAGGTCTTCATCAATTAGGTACTTAAGAAGCTGGTTATGAATACATTTTTCAAGGATTTTGGAGAGTGGTCAGAGAATGGAAATGGGTCTGTAGTTTGAAGGCTCTGTGGAGTTACCTCATGTGTGTAGTGGTATGGTGCAGAAAGATTTCCAAATATCGAGGACAGGGAATTCTTGGATAGATCTGTTTACTAGGAAGGTAGGCTATAAAGTGGGCTGCAAGTTTAAGAAAGAGGGGAAGGAGGTTGTTAGTAGAAGGAGAGTATGGTTTTATTTTAGTAGAAGGGACTTTATATAAGCAGTGGAGACAGGGTTAAGATAAAAAGGGGTGGTCTTGCTCATAATATGTATGATATGAGAGAGGTTTTGACTTTGGCATGTTTGGGTTAGTTTTTGAAATGATTCAAGTGAAGTGGGTATTAAGTAAGGTGGCAGTTTCTTGGGGAGTTTTAACATAGGGGTTGAGGGTGGTAGGTTCACCAGGGTGCTAAATTTTATTGATGGAGTGTCACAATTTTTTGGGTTAGAATTATGGGTGAATTGGGCATTATAACAGATTTTTTTCTTGTCTTTATTGATTTGTTTTTTGAAAGGTTTTGAAGTTCTTTATAATTTTGGAAAAGTGTTGCAGATTTAGTTTTTAGCCATTGTTTCCAATACTTTTCATGAGAGTGAGGGTGTCTTTAGACAGCCAAGGAGAGTAAGCTGTTTTGATTCTAACCTTTTTTAGAGGAGCTATAGAGTCAAGGATATCAAGAAAAGTGTGATTAAACTGTAGAACCACACCGTTGGTGTAGAGGTACTTCAGGTAGCACCAATTAATAGAAGCAAGCCTATTATTAAAGTTTTCAGCATTAAAGGAAGAAAGGTTGCGACATTCTCTATAATGGTGGGACTCCCCTACGTTCCCCACAACATTACATCAGTTGACTTTAAAATTTAACAAACACAAACCAGTATCAATGACAGCAACATATTACAGGATTTTAAAAAAATAATGAAACAAATCATACCACAAAACAGGAACAGTCTCCCACACAACTACACAAATTGTTTTGAAGTAAATATTCTATCTAAATATTAAACCATCTGTTGAGGTTCTAATCATATACTGTGTTGTTACAAATGGGATCGTCATTCTTTAGGATATATTTTGTATAATTATCTAAACCAAAAATGGTTGCATCTTTATCAACCCAATAATACAACTATTAATCGAATGCCACCCCAACTATATTGTACATTGTGTACATTATAGTACATTATAGTAAACTACCCTTCTGAGTACTAATTATAAATTATTTTTCACCATATTATACATAAATATAAATCCTTATTAAACTGATTGCTTCACCATGAGCAATCAGGTTTCATGCAGCTTAGGAAGACACAGAAAAATAGCAACATAGTCCTTTGCTTGAATGATATAGTCACTGTGCTCAATAAGACATTTATTTTACTTTTTCTATTATTATTATTATGTATATTATAGACGAGTGATCAGTGTCCATTCTCAGGTTAATCCTGGGGAAAGCACTTTAATTATAATTATACAGTAGAAAGTATTTAACTATCTAGCTGGACTATATGAAAAGAGACATAATAGATCTCTCAAAATATGCATCACTGATAAATACGAGCCTTGCATTGAGCAGCATTCTACCTTCACTAAGGATAATCCCACAGAATGAACATAAAATGACTGATTTTTAATAATTGGCTTAGTTTCTGGTGTCACTCCAGAGAAATCTAATAATCTGTTAGCATGGGAGGACATGGTTAAGAAGCCACATTGTTTTGCCAAGATGGGCTGCATCTGTCCCACTTAGGCTCTTGGATATTGGCAAAAACTTTATCCACCCCTTTAGAGCCTTTTTATGTAATGTTAAAAAAGATAAAACTAACATAGTTAAAAAGTCTCTAAGCAACCTTAAGGTATTACTGCTCAATGCTAGGAGCCTAAAAACTCCACATCCTTCAAGTCCTCCTTACTCTGAAGAATGCAGACATCTGTGCCATGACCGTGACTTGATTTAAATCCATAAAAAGTACTCCAGCAATGTAAGACTACAGCGTATTCCACACATTTAGACCAATAGCAGTACAGACAGGGGCCAAAGTTGGAGGTGTGTTGATCAACATTACCAACTAACATACCTCCGGGTTAATCAACCATATGCAAGTCACCATATCATAGCTAATTCAAGTCATAATATATGCCCCTAGAGTCTCACAACTCTTACCTAAACCTAATAGAAGTGTTCACCATCAATCCAAATACCCTATTTATGGGTGACTGTAACTACCTCTCTATAGACTGAGAAACTTACACTGCCTCCAATTCACAGGCACAGTGCTTCCTGGATCTTATTAACATATACACCCTGGAAAAATAGTGTATGCTCTGACCAAAGGATCAAATATACTGGATCTCACCAACATGGAAAAATGTATCTCACCACACAGACACTTCCGATGTCACATCCTCGCTGTCTCCTTTGAAGTAAAATGCAACCCGGAAAATCCAACTAAACCAGTTATAGTTAGGAACCATTCTAGGGTGAACTATATCCTATTAAATGACAGTTTGTGAAAATTCAAGGCTCCTCCTAACCCTGAGACCATAGCTTCCTATGCAGAATTATTCACAGAGTCCCTATGTAAACATGTGAATGGCTGCACAGAGGCTGCCATACCTAGCAGAAGTAAACCCAAAACAAATGCAAAAACAAACCCTACTAGTGGAATCCTCATCTAAACAGGGTATATAATAAAAGAAAAATACTCATGGATAAAATAAGGAAAAGCAACACCCTTAAAGAGAAATTTTTTCTTATACAACTAAACAAGAAACTAAGAGGTCTAAGTAAGTCCATCAAGGCCAATTATGAGGACAACATAGGCTCATAGTCAAAGGACAATTACAAGGCCTTCTTCAGCTATGCCTGAAACCTTAAAAGTAGACACAATAGCATGCCCATCTGGTGGTGGACAGTACCATCTTCACCAATTGGAGTGACATAGCAACACTACTGACTGATAAATTCAGCTCAGACTTCACCCCCCGCAGTGCCCCTCGGCTCCTGTGGGTGAAATCCCCTTCAACATACTTTCTCCAACTATTAGCACAGACTAGGTGCTTGCATCACTTACTAAGCAAAGAACAGCACCACTTTGGGTGCCAACATCATCATCAGTTGCCTCTTGAACAGTCTAAAACATGACCTATCAGGACCACTTGAGGTACTCTTCAACTACAGCATTGAAACAGGCTACTAAGTGAATAGAGGACTGTACCAACACAAGGGCAGGCCATCAACCAAACCATGGACTACATGCTCATGTGTCTAACAGGCCTAATATTTAAAGTTGTTAAACAAATTATCATGGAAATGATAAACAAGGACACTGGCAACCCATTGATTCTGGACCCATCCCAATTTGGCTTTGCTAAGGGAAATTAATGCCTACTTACCTTGGAAGACTTTTATGGGAGGGTCACCGAGGAAATAGATGAGGGTAAAAGAGCACATACTGTGTATCTTGACCTGGCCAAGGCACTTGATACAATAGCACACTTAGGCATTGTTGACAAGCTATTTGAGCTAGGCATAAATCCCTGTATAACTTGCTGGATTGTCAGCTGGCTCACAAACCGGAGCCAAGAAGTCAGAATCAGTGTGACAACCTCCATCAGGAAACTGGTCACCAGTGGAGCACCACAGGGCTTGCTCCTGTTTTGCATCTACTTTCTGGAAGTCAAGGGTAACATTCAAGGTCTCTGGCTCACCAAGTTCACGGATGACTGTAAACTGGAAGCTATTTTAGATTCCCCCAAGACACTGATATCTTGCAAGAGAGTTTAACACAAATGACTGGTGCCAAAGCCATGGCCTAAACTCAATGCCAAAAATGGATTATAATGCCTGTTGAGAAACTAATAACCCTGCAAACATGCAAAAACAAAATGGTGTTCAACAGGGTGAAAAAACAAACTTCAAAAACAGAAACATACACCCCAGAGGCATACTTGAGTTAGTACAAAAATAAAATGCAATCTATACACACATATGCACAGCTAATCACTTTCATCCCTAGAACAGGAACTTCATCAGAGCAAGTAAAAAATACATCTCGGTTACATCCTGTTTAAATAACACACCCAAAAGACACATGATACAAATCAACCAATGAACATTAACAATCAATTCACCCTACCAGGTGCACAAAATCATTTAAAATAATTAAATAAATCTCCAAGCAAACTAGACAAAATAGTTAACAGCAGACTTTAAACCCACCCACATGTTAGAAAGTAGAGGCACTCAATTTTAAAATACAAGCTAGCAAAGCCATTTCATTAAATCCTGGGAATCTGTATTACTTCAAAACAGTCTGCCAGTACAATTCCCTCTTTTCCAATATTTTAACTATAGCTTTTTCATATTTATTCATAACACCATTGCTTGTCTGATACATATTGGTGTCCCCCTACCCATAAATTAAGGGCACAAAAAAACAGTTTTTCTTTTTGTAACCACTTAATGTCTAAGGGGATTCTCAAACTATAAAGGATATCACATATTGACAAATATATTTGTCACTTTGTTGCATTCATTCAGAAAGGATTTCCATTTGAACACCATTCTGGCCAATTTGACCAAACTGACCCTTTACTATGGCCTTCTTTTGAGGTCAAGGATGGCAACTTGTAAAATGAAGCATAGAATTAGAGTGCATTGTCTTTCTAGAAATATTGAATACTAGCCTTTTGTTATCAAAATCTTTCAAAATTAACACATCCAAATAGTTAATTGAAGTACTATCCAATGTTTTAATATATTTAAAAAAATTAGTAGTAACATTAATGCAGTCAAAAAACAAGTCTATTTTCGATGGAGTATCTCACCAAATAATAGATATATGATCCAGGAATCTAGCATAAAATGCTCATACAGAAATGAAAGAACCATTGAACACAAACTTTTCTCCCCATTGTGCCATAACAATGTTGACAAATATAGGTGCACAAATTGCTCCCAGTGCTATACCCATCCTCTGACGAAAAAGTCTAGACTGATCACATATAGACTTTGTGGCTCTATTCAATTTCCTACAGGATGCTTATAGTGGATCTTTGCCTGGCTTGCAAGACTTTATTAGACCCAGCCCTGCTGAATCTGTTGCACATGGGCAAAACAAACAGTACCAGAACCACTTGATGCAGAGATCTGAGCTTCATTTTTGACATAAACAGAACATGCTGCAAAGATAAAAAATGTCTCCAGAAGCTACTGAACTATGGAATAGGCACCCCTTCCATGCATAGCAGAGGTCATCATCCCTGAGCCTACTGAAATGAAACATTGACAACTGGATGGGAAATCATATAAGTTTACCACCAATCTGGCCCCCATGTCCCTTATGGATACAGCCGTCAAAGAGAAAAGTGGTATCTTAACTAACACCCCCCCTTACAAATCATATCCCCTTGGATATTTCTCTACTGACATGCCCCTCTCATATAAATGCCCATGATAGTCTGGATCTGAATGGGTTTGAAGTGCACACATAGACTGGTAAGGGCCAAAGTGGTTATTAGCCTAATAACTACCTAAGAACCTATGCAAATAAATAAAAATAAAGCAACATAATTAGTAGCATTTATATAATGCACACTTAGAATATGTTCCAGCTTAGGCAGAGTATACAGTATTAACTGTTATTCTCCAACACATATACAGTATCAAAAAGAAGGTGACCTACATCATTTTTAAGTAAAAATTCAATTGGCATATGAATTTAAGATCTGATAGTACAGGTTATATGATTTCTAACTCTCTGAGTCTCTATCAAGACTCCCTCAACATATATAATTCAGGTACTGGCCAGCAAATAAAAGAGAGGGTCATTCATTCCTTTTATAATTTCATTTCCCAGTAGAATGTATAGCGAATAATGTTAGATGGAATTAGATATCATTCAATATTCTCTCCTAAACACTATTTAATTTAGATAAAATCTTACTTGTTTTTGTTAAATATCTTTTATTGAATTATCACTTGTTGACATAAGCACATTTACATTTATATAAAAGTAATTAAACCATATTAACAAGTCCACATTTACAAACATTATACATCATGTGTACTGTTATATACACTATAATTTAGGCAATATTAAATAAAATATTCAATTATTGCCTTTTCTTAAACCTCACTCCTCCACCAAAAACATCTTTCCACATGAATTCTTCCCACAATTTCCATTTTTCTATATAATTTATTTCTACCCATTTCTAAAGATATCACCTCCTGTTCTTTTATTCTTCTGTTACAATATTTACTATTTCAGGTATTGTTGGCATTTGATTTCCATAATTTTCATTTTCTAGTAATTGCTTTATTTTGGCAGCAACCAGAATTAAACTTAACAAGTCCTTGCAATGTCTAGAGAATTCAGATCCTGTATCTCAGCTCAAAAAAAAAAAAAAAATCCTAAGTTACTTTAATTCACTCATTTCTCAACAGAGTACTCTTAAGGGGAATTTTAAGTCGGCCAGCTCATTACATTCCCAAATGTTCCCAGTTACATCTTTCTTCCACATCACACCTCCAACATTTGTCATCTAGCTGAGGAAAACTTCTTTGGAATCTGCTTGGGGTATAAATGTATCTATGCAAATTCTTACAGGAAAAATCATAACTCTTTTAGACTTTGCTGCATATTTGAGTGCCATACATATGGCCTCCATTGTTTCTTTGTGAATTGCTTATCTAACATCTCTCACAATCTTTTCTGTCCTCTTCTGATTTACTTCTATAGTTATCATGCACTATTTTATATGCCCTACTAATTATCCCTTTTTAACACCAGATTATGTTATACATTCAATTAAAATGCAACCAGTGCAGATCTTTAATTTAGGATTCCTCTATCCTTTTCTCTTTGTCAGTACTTTGATATCAATCCCTGATAGGGAAGGCAATCACTAGCTTGAATTCCAAATATTGTCTTCTTGGCCTCTTCCTATTTGATTACCTTTCCTTCTCTAATTATTTGTTCCCAATACCTTGGTTTCTTTGCTAGCTTCCTCCAATAAATTCCAGCCCCCTCTTGTCTGTTCTCTGTAAGCCTAATTGCAATCATCCCTATTGGCAGAATCTCCTTTCTCCATTCCGATGTTGGCTTAGTTCTTAGTTTACTTTCTGCTAATTTATGAATATAACATTGTGCATGATTGCTTTTATTCTCCTTAAGGGTCTGTGTTAAAAATAAAAGTAAAAACAAGAGGCCAGCACCAATATAGTGGAGAAATACCTTTATTGATTTAATTATGGCAGCACCATCCAAGATAGTGTGTAAAACACACAATACCCAATACGAAGTCAGACCAGTTTCAGCATAAAAAGCCTTCTTCAGTGACACCCTATACAAATTAAATCAACCCAATATATACACATCAGCTCAAATTAGTCACAAGCAAAAATCCTTCCTACTGGTTGGTCACAGATGCTCATTTAACCCAGGGTTAAATAACCCTCCTAGTTTAACTATCCACTTAATTTCTTTATGGTTCAACATAGCATGCCAGTCACCTTTGTTAGTACTCTCACCTTGAATATAGTCAATTATAACAAATCTGAACTGTGCAGTAGTATGTTGGATGGAGTATTTATATAAAGCACTAGACATTCTCCTATTCCTAATGTCACTCATGGTTCAGCTATATGGATGCACAGGGGAAGGGAAGTTTGATCAATATAAAAAACAGAGCATGAACAAGTGGCTAAATAAATCACCCAATTAGTGCTACAATTTCCAAAAAACTTAATGTCATATACATTAGCTGTATTTTTGCTTGAAAATTGTTTAGTTCACATGACAAATTTACAAGTGCAATGTCCACAAGTATACAGCCAGTTAGTTTCTTCCCAGTTATAGACAATTGTTTACTAGCACTTCCAACTTCACCCATATATTTATAGTGGCTCAAACAAGAACCTAAGTTTTGACCCCTATGAAAAGAAAATAAACATTTGGGAGGAAGGCTCTCAGACAATTTGTTGTCTGCACATAGAACAGACCATTACTACAGGTGTTGTTTTCATTCAGCAAACTCATCACATATACTTCAAAGCGTAAGCCCAATGTTACAATGTCACAACCATAAATGATATATGCCCTGTGAGCTCATCCAAACAATAACATTTGATTTCAATGAGTATTGTTTTGAAAAAGGCAAACCCAATCTGGTTCTGCAAATTATTATTGTGCCTTGATTGTTACAAGCTTAGGACAATAATAATAAACAGGCCAACTTACGCTGTTCAAGGAATAACATGCATCAGAGGTAAAATGCTACCAAGTGCTCCAAGCCTAGGAGAATCCATTATATTCTTATAATCTTTGGTCCAAGCAATTCTGTCAGACTGACCAAATGAGTTGAAAGCAGCAACAGATCTGTTCCCAAACCAAATGTTGAAAAATATGCACAAATGTTATTAATCCCAAGCAGGTCACCAAACACACGTCCTTGTTCTTGAAAATACACTGTACCATACCAGTACGGATCCACTTATAAATCCAATATCACCGCACAGTTCTGCCAAATGATGACACAACACTTAGAATGTACTGGCAACATTTATTCACAATTTAGCCAGTTATCACTCTGTAACATCCCTGGATAGAACGGCAAGCACATAAATTGAGACCAAACTACCTCACTTATCAAAAAGTGAGTTCAAAACCAAAAAAGCTTGTAACTTGTGCAATAGACAGGATGGTGACCCTGCCACTGATGCTGAAAACTCCACAGAATATAAAGATAAAGAGGAGGCTAAGAGTCCCTTGATTAGATTTGTTACCACCTTTGGACACAATATCAATATACTTCATGATATTATACATCAACATTGGGCTATTCTACATGCAGACAACAAATTGTCTGAGATCATTCCCCCCAAATTTTTATTTTCTTTCCGTAGGGGTCAAACCTTAGGTTCTTGTTTGTGTCACTCTAAATATATGGGTGAAGTTGGAAGTGTTAGTAAACAATTGTCTATAACTGGGGAGAAACTAATTGGCTGTATACCTTGTGGACATTGCACTTGTTTGTAAGTATGTCATGTGGACTAAACAATTTTCAAGCATAAATACAGCTAATGTCTATGACATTAATTTTTTTTGGAAATTGTAGGATTTATTTAGCCACTTGTTCATGATCTGCTTTTTACATCGGTCAAACTTCCCGTCCCCTGCCCATCCACATAGCTGAACCATGAGTGACATTAGGAATAGGAGAATGTCTAGTGATTTATATAAACACTCTGTCCAATATACCACTGCACAGTTCAGATTTGTTATAATTGACTATATTCAGGGTGAGAGTACTAACAATGGGGACTGGCATGCTATGTTGAACCATAAAGAAAAGAAGTGGCTAGTTAAACTAGGAGGGTTATTTAACCCTCCTTTAAATGAGCATCTGTGATCAACCAATAGGAATGTTTTTTGCTTGTGACTAATATGTGCTCATGTGTATATATTGGGTTGATTTAATTTGTATAGGTTATCACTAAGGAAGGTTTTTTTATGACAAAACTGGTCTGACTTTGTATTGGGTATTGTGTGTTTTACATACTACCTTGGATGGCGCTGCCACAATTAAATCAATAAAGGTATTTCTCCACTATATCGGTGCTGGCCTTTTGTTTTGACTTTAACTTGTGTCGTTTTGGCCTGTGCACCTGCCATACTGGCAGAATCAACTTTTGGTATTCTGTGTCAAAAATCCCATTCTCTCAATATTTCTTCAATTATAACCCTGCTTCATCATCATCCTTTTTTGAACAGTCTCATACTCATACAGCATTTTCTTTATTTCAACCCCTAATGTTTACAGTTTTATCACCTCATCTGAATATCTGTTTAAAACTTCTTCTATTCTGCCAGTCTTTTGTTATTTGAGCTGATATACTCTTTTAATGGAGACATTTGACTTATTTTTTCCTCTAGATTACTGGAAGCCATGTCTTGCACCAAAGTTGGAACTTAAACTGCTTTTTGCCAAACAGATGTAAGATTCTTCTCAGTCAGTGTTTTCTCTTCACATTTTATAGTTGATTTTCTTTCAGGCTCTCTTACTTTCTTTTTTGCAGGTATCCAGACAGTGTACTTACTAGCCAGTAACTGAATTTTACTCAAGTTGACAATATCTCTGGCTGTTTTCACACTGGGAGAGATGAAGTTAAGCTGTTGATCAGTGTCCTGCAATCTTGGAAGTCAAACTCTTATTATGTATTGATGATTTATATCATACCTAAATTATTTTGGCAGAATACTACATACCCCATGAGAATGAATTAAGTATTTCACTAAACTTTCAACCATAAACCTACCACCACAGCATTTATGGTACTGCTTCCCAGCCAAATAACCAATAATAATTAAACCACAACCTAAAATGGAAGATTCTGGCATTGTGGTCCTTACAAGTATAAATTAAATCTCATTGGAACAAGAGCATATATTAAATGATGCTACTATAACAATATACAACATTAAATAATTAATTAGCTGGACTCCTACTTGTATCCTTGTGAGGAAAAGTTAGCCTCTTCTAAAATAATAAGTTTCTTTTAATAATTAAACATTATGAAAACTACACTGTTTAATTATTATACAACAAAGTTTACATCTTTGGAAAGAAAATTATTAAATGAATTTGCCATATCAAAAAGCTTAACGTAATAATACCATATCAGCTATCTCTACAATGGTGGACTGGTTTTCCAAATTGTTAAACTTGATTTTACTAGAAAAATCTTATACAGCCAGTTAGAAGACAATACCATCAGTTAGTCCAAAAAGTCATCATTAATTCCAAAAATGTAACCATACCAAACGCCCTATCACAACATCTAAACCACAGATTTAGCTTCACTCTTTCAATGGTCAAATACAAGCTATGACACCACAAAGTTCAGTAATGTTATGTTGCAAATAGTAGAATACATAATTTATTTTATTCCACAATTTGAAGGCTGGATGTACCTCTTATTTGCAATAGAAAAGATATCAATTATTAATAGCTCTAAGCATTCTTTCTAACATGCCTTTTTGCACTGGAAATAATTATGACTGCCCAGATAGTGCAATTCCAATAAACTTAGTCATCTTAAAAAAATACCAACTTCCAGTAACAAAGTTGTCACACATTTAATAATTGAAATATTTTGAAAATTACATGTTACCTGCAGTCAAATGACTTTAGGCACTACTTCTAAAATCAATCCAATTGTTATATCTAGCACAAATGTGTGAATATGCATCCAGATCATATATTCCAATGATATGCCATTCGCTAAGACAATCTAAAACATGTTTTCCTATAAAATTTGGAATTTGTTGAATTAACAGGAAGATGACCTGCATGGATGTCTCCCAGAAACTATGATCTAACAACCACCATGTCTGACTACTTCACCTTCATTTTGGAAATTGTGTTATTCAAAATAAACAAAATGAAGTATTTTATAGATAATAAATAATCAAGAGATGTTACCCTGAGTCAGCTCATAGAGTTGCATGGTCTGGAATTGCTCATAAAGGACAAAAATTAAGACATTTAAATTGTACTTTTATTTGGTGTAAGAAAGAATTCTGATTCAAAAGAGAATTTTGTTAAATAGCATAGACTGCAGCATTAAAATTATAAAGCACTTTTCTGCATTACTAAATGCTTTCCTTCTAAAAAGCACATTGAAAACTCAAAGGCTTATAGTATGGTTACCTTTTTGGTAGCTTATCAAATTATAACATTTAAAGGTTGCATTCCTCCACAATCTCTGAGACTTGTTAATCAATTATATAGCAGAGAAATTCTGATTTTAAGAAGACAACACCTTCTACCTCACATAGTATAGGTGCTTGAACAAGTCTGTGCTTAAAATTGCATCACATATTATATTTATAATCACCATAAATGAATATAAATATGTTTCAGGTTATAACAGAAAAAAGGCAGATCTACTTTTTCATTTTAGATTACATTATTTAATCAATCTAATGAAGAAAATCATTTTGAAACGTTTCATGTTATTCTTCCCTTTCTCACCTGAAAATAACCTAACTGCTGTGTCATATTCTACATGTTTTTGTAGAACTGATTTAAACGTCAACCACATACAGAATCTGATACAAATGATAAGTCCATTCTCATGATTTGCTCCAGTATTCCAGAGAAGTAATTCTACTGCTGCCCAAATGCAATATTTTAAGAATATCTGTGCATTCTTCAAGGGAGAAGTTCTTAATATTCTAAAGTAGCATGTTCTGAATTTTATCTATGTTATTCTGCATATCTTATCAAGTATGTTCATCCATTCTAAACACTTAGGCCATGTCAAATAAACAAGACTAGGACACATCTTAGCAATGACTTTATTCCTCATGATACTAGACAGTATTTCCAATTACCTTGATTAGTGGTGGTAGGAAGGGGTTGCAGAAGGAAATAGCTTCTATGTTTAGAGATGAATGTCCAAAGTAAATGCATTGGAGTATTCATGTTTAATACTGTAGACATGCCCCACTGCAAGATTTACAACCATGATTACTTCTGCAAACTTAAAATAATCTACTGTCTTGAATTAATAGAAGATCAATCAACTTTCTGTGAATCAAATGGCAGCAAATTGTGTTAAAATTCATGATGGACATTCAGTATCACAGCATTGTGACCCTGAAGTATACACAATCAAATCTTGAGGCATTATGTAGCTTAAGTAACATAGGAGAATATTAACAACTAGTCCTGTCTTCATGGAAATAATTTCCAAAAGGTCATAGTCTAATTAGAACCATAAGATAATGAAAATAAAAAACAAATACAGAAAACTAAAAACAAACTACTGATAGCCTGTGCATTTCAAGGCTGTCAGTCTGAGACAAAAAGTCTAGCAGTCTAATAAGTTAATTTATTGTACCAAAGCAGACTGTCAGGGTTCTACGAGACACACCACATGCTAAATTATACAACAAACTGTCTCAGAGAGCCAATAAGTGCACTAATTACTTTCTTTCATTTGATCAGTATATAACTTGATCCACTTAACTCAAGCAAGCTGGTTTCAGCTGCATTTGTTCCAGGTTCTGATGTTCACTTTTTAATGGCAAAAAGTCTTACAATCTGTAACACAAACTTTAAGTCTTTGGAATATTATCAAGTTTTAAAATCTAGCAATGATTCACTCTAATGGTATAAAGTGAATCAGACTTAATAAAACTGTCTTGCAGAAGAAATAAATAGTTATTACCTTTTCCCATAATTCAGTAAAAATATATTTCTGGAGTCATTAATTATAGTAAAAGTATATATACATGGAATAAAAGAATCACAGAATTCACCAGGCGATTGGGTTATGAAGTCATTTGCACCTTGTTAGTACTCATCCTTAGACCTTACCTCTTTTTTCAAGGAGTGAGAAGCCAGTCATGCCAGTGATGAATTTATAAACATCCATCCAAATGTCAAATTCCTTCTTAAATTAATATGGTGTGTAATATTTGATCTGGAAAGGACGTTTGTTCCAGAGAAGGGGTAATAATTGCTTGACAAATCTGTCTGTTCAGCAGGTGATTGGATTTGTTTATTTTCTGAAGGAGGTTCAGGTCTCTGGTTCTAGTGTTGTGGATTAATAAGAGTTCTTGGATTGAGGGATCCCTAATTTCCAGGAAGGCAGAGCAAAGAACAGCCCTAAGGATTCTGTGGGACTCTGAATATAAGGGTAAGGTTTTTTGCCTATCTTTTTTGATAGCTCAGGTCCATTATGCCCATGCTCTTTCTTGTCTGGAACTTTTTGGGTCTATCTGACTGCTTGATGTGTTTAATAAGATACATCTCAAAGGGGGCATCATATGCAATAATGGACCTGATTAGTACAGAATACAGATGAGTAAATATTTCTTTCGATTGAGTAGAAATACCCTCTGTGATAACTGTGTTACATAAAAGGACTTCCTGACTACTATTACAACATTATGATCAAAGGAGAGGGTGTTATCTAAATATATTGCAACATGTCTCACAACATCTATGTTTTGGAGAAAGTTTAGCATTATCTTTCTGGAATCACAGAAAGAAACTAATATTGTTTTCTATACTAATGAATACTGTACTTTGCTTACATATATTCCTGCTAGTATTCTGATATTAATCCACATAAAGACTGAAAAGAGAATGCGTGTCATTAAGATGTGACAACCCCCACAATGAAATGCTTGGCTGATATGAGATTATATTTTAAATGATGAGAGAATTTTGTAAAGGTATCAATACATGAAGGAAAGATGTAAAATAATCAGCCTGCAGTAGTAATTATAACAGGTAAATGGTCTTTGCTTAATCTCATCATATCAAGTTCAGCTTGATGGGTGTTTATTAGAAAAGATAGAGAAGAATGCAGCCTATAATCTAGGATATTTTTTATAGACTTTCACCTCCAAATTTATCTATCATATGAAGCAGCACTTCCTCACTGCCTTAGAATCACTGCATTCACTGGGAGACAAATATGTCCCTCCAGCACATCCTATTCAAGTCACAGGCCATATTTAGGTCCCTGGAATGGGTAGGTCTAGTCCCATTTTATTTATGGATGTCCAGCAAATTTATTAGGTTTGGGTTAGAGATTGCTCTATAAGCCAGGCATAAGTCTCCTATACGAAGACTATATATATTGAGATGCTGACTCTGTTTTTCACTTTAGGGACTGGCACTATAGTTGTATGTCTCTAGGAGGAAGGGATTATACCAATTTAAGGCTGATAATGTGCTGCTGTGGATTGCATATATATTTTGCTGACGTTTGGCTAAACTTTGGATGTAGTGTTGAGAGTTTAATTTGCTTATTTATGTCTGTATTTTCAAACTCCTTAAATACCCGTGTAGAGGAAACTATTTTAAAGTAGAATGGTGAGAGTTCTCAAAGAGGAAACACAGAGTTGGATTTACAAAATAATCAAACTTTTTTTTCACCCGAATAGTAGTATAAAACTATTTTTCTTATTTTTATTTCCTAGAGAACCAGTATTGTTCTGCAAATAGAAAGTACTGTTGGCTAAAACAAAATGTTTTCGAAAGAGTTACAGTTGAGCACCATTATGAATTCCAAAAAGATAAAAACTATTTTCTTGGTTTATAGCAACCAATGATTTTTTTTTCTTGGCTCTGGAATATGTGACTAAACTACTGTGAGAATGGCAACAGTGTGTCTTACTGGTACATGATAAAATTAATATTGCATGTTCATTGAAGCCAGTGCTAAATAAAGTAGATAGGTACATTTATTGTTATGCATAAGGACAGTTAAATATTCTATTCAGCCTTCTAATTAACTGTAGTTTAAGAGTGAGTTTCCATGTACTCAGGAATGCTTACATTTTTAATTGGTTCTTAAAAAGTCAGTGTGACTGAATGCAATTAAAGTTGTTGCATGAGAATATGTTTCCAGGAGTAACATGAATCTGAAGAAACATAAATTTAACACATATCACGTATGCCAAAATGTTTTATTTTTTTTCTCTATATTTTGACAAAGTAAGCTTGTTATGATTTTGTGGTTTAAAGGACCTGTTTCAGTGTGTTACCATCCAACCAGAAAATTCTGAACTGCCAGTGAGGCCAGTTGTTAAATAGAGAAAGGCTTAATCTAACACCAAAAGCTTTTTTTAGCTGCAGTTTTCACACTTCAGAATTCTCCACTCACATTCACTGCTTAAAAATGGCTACCTAATTGTTTCACCCTTTAAGAGTCAGGCTATTTTTTATACAGTGCCTTGGATAACGCTAATCTTTGTTAATGTTTGACACTGCTGCTGTTATTCAGAAGTTTATATTTTTTATTAATGTTTTTAAATCATTGTAAAGCATTTAGACTTCATGTTCAATACTCATACCCTCTTGCTAATCCCATGTATGTCTACAATGTGAGAAAGAAGGATTTTTGCACTGTTGATTTGGTGGCAGGTGAGGTACTTTGTGCTATCCACTTACTGCTTGTAAATTGTGCCTGCTGTGTATCCATGCATGCAGTGGTTATGAGTGTTTTTTGTCCACAAAGGTAGAAATTTATTTTGCACCTCATGCATCCAGATTTAGTTTCCCACTTTACCTCTTTGTAGGGATCTCTTCTGGTCATACAGGAATAACGTCTGGCAACCTCATCTTATTATCCACACTGGGGGGTGGGGGATGGGGGGAGTGAACCACCAATGAACTGTCATTCTTGCAAGTTCCAAACCTTTCAACTGGTAGCTGACATTGGCACATTATAGGCCCTTAACAGTGACTTGCATGGCCCCTGCACACATGCATATGGAACGCTCCCTATTGAAATATCAAATCTCCAAATGCAAAGTGCCGACACACTGAAGAAACAAAAAATTAAACTGCAGGATAAGAGTGAATCTTCAAACACACTGCTCTTCTTTAAATTTCACTTTTGCAAGGGGCAAGCCCCCCTGCACTTCTTGATGTCCCCAAATTATACATGCGTGCACACACACACACACACACACACACACACACACACACACACACGTATGTATGTATGTATATATATATATATAAATATATATATATATATATATATATATATATATGTATATATAGATCATATAATATATATATATATAATGTGTGTATGTATGTATACATTTATAAAGATTTACTATCAAAATTCAGAATGGCAGTTATGCATTTATTCTCAACGCAGAACATAAAAGTAAAAAATGTACTCACTGTTTTGTATTAAATGTCAGAATGGATAACCATGATGTTCCCATTCAAAACTCCAAACTTTCAGAATCAAAAGTTCATGTTTGCATTTTAGTTATGCAGGCGTGAAGCCCCATGCACCCCCCACAGCCCCTGCATATTATATACACCAACTCCGAGCTGCACTACAGTGATGAAAATGGTAAATTCCCAGAACCACACTGTACCATGATCTCCATTTACAATGCTGAACTCATAATAACAAATGAAGCTTTATCATCCTTATTATAGCTCATTACACTAACCATCCAAGCCAATAACATATTCATGGGTGTCTTTAATTACTCCACTTTTAACTGGGAATCCTATACAACACCAAACGTACATGCACAGAGATTCTTGGATTTTGTAAACACAAACTCACTGGACCAGATAGTCAATACACCAACCATGGGTGCAACCATACTGGATCTGGTCCTCACTAATATGGGAGAGTGCTGCACACTCCCTACTGTAATGCCTTCCTTGGTAAGGTCATACCACAAAATGGTCAACTTTGAAGTAAAAATAAAACCAGGACTCCCAGCTAAACCTGGAAGATTCAGAAACTATTCTAAGGCTAACCTTCTGTTATTAAGTGAGAAACTGGCAAAATTTCAAGACCCCATAAACACTGAGAACATGACTGCCCATGCAGAACTGTTCACAGAAGCCCTGTACAAGCATGTGAATAGCTGTATAGATGAAGCTGTACCCACCAGGAAGAAGTATAGAACTAGCTCAAAAAACAAGCCACCCTGGTGAAATCACAAAATCAATAGGCTGTATAACAGGCAGAAGAAAATCATGGCAAAATTTAGGAGGTGCAGTACCCAGCAGGATAAAACCATTCTCATCAAACTAAACAAACAACTCAGAGGACAGATAAAGTCTGCCAAAGCCAAATTTGAGGTAACTTTGGCCTCCCAGGCCCAGGAGAACCACAAAGCATTCTTTAGCTATGTCCACAACCTCAAAGACAATACACGATTGTGTGCAGAGCTCATTGTAAATGGAGCCACCTATACTGAGCCAGAAGACACTGCAAACCTTCTGGCTGATAAACTCAGCTTCAACTCCCCCCCCTCCCCCCTTAACCTTCCCTCAGGAAATATCATCAAATATAACTCTCTGTACTATCACTAGGGAACAGGTCCTTAAACACTCTCTTTCTAAGACCAAGAACATTGCATCAATGGGCTCAGACAATATCTGAGGATGCCTTCTAAATAGCATAAAACATCACCTATCAGAGCCTCTGGAATTACAATTTAACTATAGTCTCCAAACAGGTTTCCTTGCCTTATGAATGGAGAAAGGCCACAGTCATCCCTCTGCACAAGGGTGGACCATCTACAGACCCATAAGTCACACTAGTCTTATATGTAAAGCCATGGAAAGAATTATAATGGAGATGATCAACAGAGATATAGTAAACCTCCAGACACTGGACCCAACCCAGTTTGGTTTCTTCAAGGGGAGATCATGCCTACTTAGCCTGGTGGGCTTCTATGAGAAGGTCACCAAAGCAATGGATGAGGACAAAATCATTTACACACCTAGAAAATCTGTGGTGTGACCTGAAGAGGGCTGTGCACAAGAGATGCCCTGACAATCTGACAGATTTGTAGTGCTTTTGCAAGGAAGAATGGGCAAATATTGCCAAGTCTAGATGTGCCATGATGATAGACTCATACCCAAGGAGACTGAATGCTGTAATTAAATCAAAAGGTGCTTCAACAAAGTATTAGTTTAAGGGTGTGCACACTTTTGTAACCAGCGTATTGTATTTTTTTATTTTTTATAGTTTTTCCCCTAACAGATTTGTTTATTTTTCAACTGAATTCTACAGGCTATAGGTCACATTACAGGTGGGAAAAGTTTTGAAATGATTTATTGTGGTCTCATTTTTTTATATCACAAAAACCTGGCATTTTAACAGGGGTGTGTACACTTTTTATATCCACTGTATATCAGCCTTCATCCAGACACTAGTAACCATAGTTACCAAACTTATTATAAGTGGAGACATTCACCCAAACCCAGGCCTCCAGAATACCTCCTCACCACCCCCTCAAATACAAGATATAACCAATCTATCACAAAAAGGCTCTGAAATACTAATTCTTAATCTAAACCTGCGAAGCATAGTCAACAGAGTTCAAGAATTATATGCCACCCTATCCCATTATAACTCTGATATTGCTGTTTTAATGGAAACCTGGTTAAAAGCACATATTACTGACAACAAAATTACATCACCCGGTTACACATTATTAGAGCAGAGAGGAAAGTAAAAAAAGGTGGAGGGGTAGCCATCTTATATAAGAGCAGTCTCACACTTTTACCACAAAGCCCTAACACAGATAACCTTGAAAACATAGAAATCCTACCTACTAACCTTCAGCTTAACCAAAACGAATTCATATCCATTATAGCTAACTATGTCTCACCTGGAAATAACATCTCCACTAAACAGCACATTATCCAGTCTATATCAAATTCCATAGCCCAAGAAACTATCATTATGGGTGACTTTAATGTAGACTGGACAACTTGTAATTTACATAACCCATGCAATCACATCAACCTCTACGGCTTCACACAACACATTCAAGCTCCTACACAGATAGATAAAATCTCCAACCCTCAGTCTATACTGGATTGGACACTAACCGACAAACCTCAGAATTATCAGATTAGTGGCTACTTACCTGACAGCCTTAGTGACCATATACCAACCTATCTCTTGAGAAAAAACATCAGTACTGTCAAGCTCACCACCTTCTACCAAATCCGCAGTAAAAAAAAAAAAAACTTTAACCTCCAAGACCTAATCAAGACTCTAAAAAAATTTAACTGGTCTCTACTAAAAAACTTACCCCTTAATGCTGCAGTAGATTATTTCAGCAGTACCTTCCTTGAAATTCTAAACAAACTGGACCCCTCCAGGTCAATTCGTATTAAAGCCACATACACACCATGGCTAACTAATGACACTAGAATGCTCCTTAGGAAAAGAGGCAAAGCTTGGAGAGCATAGCTCACCTGTAAAACCTAAATCAACCGCATCACATTCCAGCAAATTAGAAAGAATGCTAAACACCAAATCAACCTGCATAAAAAAGAACTTCTACTATAACCTTCAACATAAACACCAGCATAACCCTCAAAAATTTTGGAATACTATAAATGCTGTTCTCCACCCAGGACACTTCACTACCCGTTCCCCCAACTTACCACACTCTCCTACCACAGTGGCAGAAGAATTCAGTAAATACTTCACTGAAAGCATACTATCTCTGATTAAATGTAATTACACAGAACCATCACTAGCCTTCAAACCTCTCAGTATTGACTCCAACTCCTTCTCCTTTCAGACTTTTCCCACAGCTACCATTAAGAAGCTACTGAAAAAGCTCAAACCTTCTTCAATAGCAGTTGACAAGCTTCCAGCCGAATATTTAAAACTAGCAGCTGAAGCTAGATCTTATCCAGTGTCGATCCTTATTAACAGGCCCATAGCAGAAAAACATGCCCCAGCAATATGAAAAATTGCACACATTATCCCCTTACACAAAGGCGGAAATTCTACAGAGCTGACCAACTACAGACCAATCACTATTCTCTCTCCACTATCTAAACTCCTCGAAAGATGTATCCACTCCCAACTGATTCATTATCTTACCTTCAAACAACATGCTAGCAACATGCAAACATGGTTGTAGGCCCCATCATAGTACCACAACTGCACTCCTTAATTTCACCAATACCATCAACCAACTCAGAAACAATGGTAAAATAGTCTCTGCTGTCTTTCTAGACATATTCAAGGCGTTTGATATGGTCTCCCACCCCAAACTATTAAAAACACTCACCAAATTGAACCTCAGCCCCTCTGCACTTCAATGGTTCTAAAGTTATCTACAGGACCATCAACAATCTGTAAAATAGTTTAAGGTCCTGTCCTTCTCTCTTCCCATCACACTAGGCGTACCTCAAGTCTCAGTTCTTGAGATGCTGCTCTTCACTATTTTTACAAACAATCTCCATAGTGCTATCCCTTTGGAATCAACTATCTATTATGCAAATGACACAACACTTATATGTGTTGCTAATAATCTTCAACTCCTCCATGATATAACCCAAAAATCATTCCCAGATACCGAGCTATGGCTCTCTACCCATCAGCTCATACTCAACCCCAATAAAACAAAACTTATCTTCTGACACACAACCCCCCCCCCCAAGCACCTTCTACATTACAGCTAGGAATAATACTAAAATTAATGCCAATTCACAAACAAAAGTACTAGGTGTAATAACAGATAACCTAAAATTTGACCTACATATACCACAAACAATTAAGAAAGTTCACAAAAATGGGTACTCTTTACAGAAATAAAAAGTATCTAACTAACACCTCTAGGGTTGCCATTGCTAGAACCATTCTTCTATTGACACTTCTGTATGCTTCCCCAATTCTCATCAACCTTAAAAAGACAGATGTAATTAAACTTAAAACATGCTACAATAAAATAGCTAACTTTGCAACTGATTGCCCACATCATACCCACCACTGTCACTCCTTAATGAAACTTTCCTGGTTAGAACTCTCACAATTTCTAGCCTATAACCAACTAAATTTAGTGTGGCGACCCCTAACCGGGAGAAGCCAAAAGAAGGACAACAACACAAAGTAGTATATCAACCTGAAAAAAAAAAACTTGCCCTTCTAAATATTCTCCAGCCCCATACCACAAATCAAAGTCTTTGCTCAACAAATAAATCTCTACTACACATACCCAAATCTACTAGTATGGCAGGGGACTCATTATTTTCCCATTATGTAGCAACAAGGTGGAATTCACTAGCTCACAGCATCAGAACCAACCAATTCAAAAAGATTCTTAAAAATTATCTTAATGACACCTGACTTTGTTCCTGTACTATTCCAGGCTAACTAGGTTTAATAGCTTCTGGTCATACCTTTTCTTCTTCCCTGATTATCTCGTAATCAATGCTCTCTATCACGTCTAGATAATCTCTACTCTCATCTTTTTCTATCCAATTTCCCCCCTTCAAACCCTTCCTCAGCTTACTTTGAGAAACTATAATGTTTACACTACAATAACGAATTATATCAGATGATTGTATAATACAGATGTCAGCTATAATAGCATAGAATGTAATTTCTAGTGTACTGTAAGTCTTGTATATTTTTGTATAATTTCTTGTATAAGTTTTATATAATTTATTTGTATAAATTTTGTATAATCTCTGTATGTGGAGCTTTTCTCACCAGGCCTCTGCTGAAAATGGGTTTTATCCCAGTCAGACTTTCCCACTAAACAAATGTAAAATAAAATAAAATAAATAAATAATAATATCACATTCATAACTAATTCAAAGAGTATACAACTCATTGGACATCCCTGTCTTTCACCACTCTTCTTTTGTAAATCTTGGCTTAACCAGCCATTTACAAGTACTTTTACTTTATTATATTGACATACATAATTTCCTAACTTTCTTACTTACATTAGATTCTTTCATTATTACCCATAAGATTTCACGTCCAATTGTGTCAAATGTCTTATTAAGATATCCTATCATGATTTTCACCTCTTCTTTTCTGTTCATAATATCATCCACAATTTCTCTGTCATTAATAATTCTTGACAACCCTTCTCCTTTATACTATATATGCTATTTTCGATAATATTTTCCATTTTAGTTTCAAATCTCTTTTGCATTGCTTTCATAAAGATCTTATAATCATTATTATTCAATACTATTGGTCTCCATATTTTTAATTACTTTTATCTTCCTTCTTCCATACGAATTTAAGTATTTCATTATAATTTTTTAAAAATACAATCTTCATTTAACCATTCATTCAAAATCTTTAAAATATATATATCTTTTTTTTGCCAGTCCCTTAAATTTTTATATATTTCATACCCTATTCCATCTGGTCCTTCAGCCGAATCTATATTTATTTGTCCTAATACTTTATCTAGCTCATTTAAAGAAAGCTCCTTTTCCAGTTCTTTATTCTCTTTTTCTGTTAACTTTTACACTTTCCATATTTTCCACTACCTTCTTTTTTCCTTTAAATGTTTCTTGAATATATTGTAATACACTATTTATAATCTTTCCCTGAGTTTTTTCTATTTTTTCTTTTACATTTTTTATTTCTTTCATTACACTACCATGTTCCTTTATTAATCCATTTAAGTAACTTAATACTTCTTATTGTTTTCCTTGTAAAAATATATTTGCTTATAAACCAATTATTGTATTTTTTTCTGGATTTCTTTCATATAATTTTTTTTCTTTGTTAAGATATCATCTATCATTATGTTCTAAATCTTCCAATGCATTGTCATATTTTCTTTTATATTCTTTCTCTACTTTTATCACATTGTACTGCTACTGCAAAAAAAACCTTTTTTTATATTTTCCTTAAATATCATCTGCCATTCAGACCAATTTTTACAAAATGTTCTTATCTTGTCATAACTGTATTACAAACCTCTTTGCTTCTTCATTCCATGCTTTCTCATTTACTCTTTTTATTCCTTTGCCTAGTTTTATATATTCTGTGCATTTTTTTATCTCTAGCCATACTGCAAGATGATCAAAAAATCCTGTTTCAACTATTCCTTTCCCTTATAACTAAACCTTCAGATAATATAAAATAATGTATTTGAGTTCTATATATACCCCTTTTGAAAGTCCATGAACTTTTGTCCAAAAGTTTTAACTGACCACATCTTATAACTTTCATTTCCTTTCTTTTTATGCTTGCCTCTTAAATCACAGTTAAAGTTTCCTGTCATTATATTGTTCATATTTATCAGTACATAGTCTAAAATCTAATGAAATAAGTTTTCCATTTCTTTACAGCTAGTAAAAGCATATAATGTTATAAATCTATATATTTGTTCTTTTTGTTTAAGTCTACATTGGTGAATCTTTCCATTTTTGCTAAAGTCACAGCCTAATATCTGTACTGTATTTCTACAGAATACGGGTATTTTAGAACAGCTCTCTTTTCCCAAATTCCAAATAATCTTTCCTCTGCATAGTTTCTCTATTTGTAATCCTTCTTCTTTAGTCAAAAATCTTGTGTCTATCAATATTATTATATCTACATCACATGTATTGCACCACTGCAAAATTCCTGTTTTTCTTACTGTATTGTTAATACTAAAAACTACAAGAAAAACTGAGTCAAGCTAGAGTTTTCACTGTGAGATACCTTAAACCTCCTGTAATACGGTTTGGCTTTATTGGCCTGAATACATCCACAAAGACTTAAAAAAAAAAGTAAAACATTACGGATGTTCATAAGCCATATTGCTGAAAAAAAATGATGTCCTTAAGATCATTTGCATATATCCGATAGGCCTCTATTACAGCAGACTAAACACAGTGAAAACTCTAACTAATAAAGAAATATGTCTCACTAGACGAGTGGATATTAAAAGATTCATGGGACTTCTTGAATAAAATAAATAACATCACTTACCAGCAAGATAATAACTTCATAACAGTGGATGTGAAAGAACTTTATTCCAGCATACCTCACCAATTAGGTATAGATTGGGTACAAGAAAATATGCGCCAGAAAAATGCAGAATCAATTGAAATAACTTTAGTAGGAGAATTACTAAACATAATCTTGTCTTATAATTTCATCCTCTCTGAAAACAAATTTTACAAACAGAAGAAGGGGGTGGCAATGGGCTCCCCATGTGGTTCTAGTTATGCGAACTTAGTAATGTCTTATTGGGAGAGAAATTATATATTTAATAATGATTTACTTAAAGGCATCATAACTTTCTACGCTAGATTTATAGATGACGTCATAATTATATTTCAAGAGGATGAAAAACAGGCAGCTGAAATTGTAGAAATGTTTAATAACAATACTGAATTTTTACGCTTCACTTACACATTCAACAAAGATGTTATATCATATTTGGATGTAAAATTAATTAAGAACAGATCACAACAGGTTTATGAAGCAGATATATTCAGAAAATCAACCTACTCAAATAAATTTTTGCATTTCCATAGCGCACATCCTTTACATCAGAAAAAATCTGTGGTCAAAGGACAGCTCGTTCGAGCTGCACGAATGATCACCAGAGATGAGAATTTTGACTTGGAATGTCTGAAGCTGAAACACATGTTTCTCAATAAACAATACCCTATTAAATTTTTAGACCCCATAATAGTAGAAGTCAATATAAAAAGGTTAAATGGTTACTTCAAACCTATATTACAGAAACAACATTATAACTGTTTGTCACCAGAGGTGACCCAGTTCGAGCTCACAACAATGGAACAATCACATACTGTTAAGTATAATTTAGCTTGTATAATACAATTTTCTTTGGAATTTGCTAGCATTAAAGAAATTATTTTGAAGAACTGGAACATATTCAATGAAGATCAACCATTTAACATCTAAATTAGGCTTACAACCTAAAATTATATGGAAGAAAGGTTCCAATTTTAAAGACATTTTCCAAAGAAATAATCAAGCCAATTTAACAACCTTTTTGAGAGGAATGGAACAATGTGGCAATTGTTCATACTGCCATTATATGATTACAGGAACAACAGCATGCATTAATGGAATTAAAATTCAAACTAAAGGGAAATACAACTGCAATTCAAAAGGGGTTGTTTATGTGGCCATTTGTCAGGCTTGCCCTTCGTTTTACATAGGTAAGATGGAGCATAGGTTGAGAGACAGAGTGTATGAATACCTAAGAAGCATTAATTTGCATAAGGAAGACAACGCTCTAGCAAGGCATATTATGGATTTTCCAGATAAACTGAAGAACCAATATTCTTACACGGAAACTCGATCAGTCCAAATCAGTCCAACCAAGGAACTTCTCAAATATACCATTTATTAGACACACAATTCACAATTGTAGACAAGTTGACCTAGGTTTCGTCTTGAACTTATACAGACTTCATCACAACTAACACATCATACTGAAACCACTTCCCTTTATAACACTCCCAGGTTAATTGATTAATTACACTCCCACAATATTAAAGACACATACCCATCAGACCATACATATACCTAAAAACATATATAAGCTAAAACCATGAATAAAAACATACTATAATATTACATAAAAATAAACATATAAAAATATGTAAGATAAAATCAGTACAAAATGAATAATAAAATAATTTGATTTGTTAATCCAACAATATAAGTTACAAAATGTCTAAATAAAAACAAATGTTATGGCAGAAATTTTAGCCCAGTATATATCTTAACTTTAGTAATGGGGCTAAACTAATATGGTCATTAATTCCAGGATAACTAGTGGCATTTAACCTTATTTGCCACTTAGTTTCACTATATGTACAATGTACAGACCGGTAAGAGAAATGTTTTAGCAGCTAGTGGTTTTATGGAAAATCATTTGGATAAAATGCAGTGGAAAAATCTAAAATTTGATTTTCAGAATGGTTCAAATAGTCATAAAACAGGCTCAAAAGTTAACCTGACTTTAGTAGAACAATTAAAAAGTTTTGAAAAGAAATTGCATACTATGAAAAAGCTCCAGTTAGAAAACGGATATTTGAGTAGGAATATTGAACTAGAATTAGTGCCTCGGGGACTAAGATCATGGAGATATCCAAATGGTATTTCTGGGAACGAGGCAATGATCCAGGAAGTACATAAGCTTTTTGATCAAACAGGGTTGGAGTTAATGATAAAATATAATGACGAAGTTATAGCTCATTTAATGAATGAATTGGAGCAGGACAATGACACTATACTAAGTGATTTGAATTTCGAGCATTATTTAACCAATTATCAAAACATTTTAAATACAGTTGAAAATGACTGTTATACTATATTCCAAAGGAAAACACGTAAAATACAGAGGGATACTGATGAATATCGTAATCGGAGGGTGTATCCCTTGTCTAAGGGTAATCGTAATTACATGGAATCAGCAACTGGTAATCTAAATGAAAAAGAAGGGGAAATTATGTCATCATGAAGGGACGTGCATCTCCAGCATGACGAACATGCTATGGAAGAGGGTCCAAGGCGTTCTGAACGGCTGCGTAACCGAGAAGGGAATTACTCACAATGGATGAGAGAGGAGACTGAGAGACACGTGGACCAGGGAGCCAGACCTAAGAAATGGGGTCCGCAACGAAAACAGCACGAGGATTTTTGCCAGGACTGGAGATAGAAGCGTTGGGTGGTTTGGCCCATATGACGGTTCGGTCGAGAACATCAAGTGTGGGTGGTATAATTGAAGACAAACTACGGTTAGGGAACATTGGCGAGTTAGCAGAATTTCAACCCATGGAGGTATTAACAGTAGTAATGGATGCTGAAGGGGTGGATGGACCCCCTAGTAGCGAAATGACTGATTCGTTATTAAATGTAAGTATTTACCAGACTGTAGATACCACAATGAATGATGGTTTAGATGTAATGGTTTTATCTGGATCAAACTATTGTGATGCAAACAACTGTGTGACTATTAATGGAACAAATGAAGTTTATTTTAACAGTGAAACAAATTTTTCGCCTGAGACTAGCGTAATTACTGATCTGCATTTAGTAAATAATAAGGCTGGATTGTTATTTAATAGCAATACTGATATGAATAATGTTATAAACGTTTTAGAAGACAGCGAGAATAATTTAGACATTAGCGGGTTAATTGATTTAATACAAGAAGCGAATTATGTTACAGGCCCTAGTGAACCCATTATTATATTTAATCAACATGGGGATTTTAAAGTGTACAATTATTCTAGTAAGTCAATAGAGGTTAAACACGCTGAATTATTATCTAAAGGATTTACCTTTATTCCTGGTAGGAAAGGTAATATTACTGACGTGCTTATTGACTTAAACTATTTAACTAGGAAAATGAATATTAAAATGAGTTTTTTTTCAGGATGGACACGTAAATACTAGTGTTCTAAAGAGACCTAGCAAATTTAATCCTATCACAAATAATACAGTGATGATGTTTGAGAAGGCCTGTGAGTTAGAAATGCGGGAATATTTCAAAGGCAATATGAATAACAAAGTGAAAAATGTGTATAGTAATTTGACTGATGAAGAAGTTGTAGTGCTTAATGAGCTTATCACAAATAAGGACATTCGTTTTATGAAGCCTGACAAGGGCAATGGAATAGTGATTATGGATAAAAATGACTACTCAGACTATATGTTTAGGATGTTAACAGGGGAAGCATATGAAGAAATAACTTTAAATGAAATTCATGTGGCCTATTCAAAGATCGACCTGATGCTAAAGGATATGCTTTATCAAGGACAAATCAATGAAATGGATTTTGAGTATTTGGTGAATAATTTTCCAGTAATAAGCAATATTTTTGGCATTCCTAAAATTCACAAGGGTCTGACTGATGTTTCTTTCAGACCGATTGTGGATGGTAAAAGGAATAAAACTTGCTTTATAAGTAAATATTTAGATTTTCATCTCCAAGGGGGGTTAAAAATGTTCAATTACATTACTAAGGACTCATGGCATTTTTTACCCCAACTAAATGATGTGAGAATAGGCCCTTCAACTATTTTACTTACTATTGATGTTTGTAATTTATATTCAGTGATTCCTAATAGTATTGGGCTAGAATGGTTGGAGAATCAGCTAAATAAGATAGGGTCATTTGATCAGGATCAAATAAATGCTTTTGTATCCCTTATGGACATAGTATTAAACAACAATTTTTTTTGTTTTTTGAGGGCAGCTACTATAAGCAGGCTACTGGAGTAGCAATGGGGGCAGCGTGTGCCCCCGTTTATGCAAATTATGTTATGTCCTATTGGGAACAAGAATATGTGTTTCAAAGTGATTTTAATAAATTCATCCAGAAATATATGCGATTTTTGGATGATATTTTTATAATTTGGGATGGTGACATTCAGAGGTTGGAAGCATTCCTGGAATATATTAACAGTTCGGTCGATTTTTTAAAATTTACCTTTGTTTATAGTTATACTGAAATAAATTATTTAGATGTCCATTTGACAGTTGATAACGATAAAAGGAGTCTTATATCAAATATTTATAGAAAACCTACCTTTTCAAATTCTTATTTGGAATATCAGAGCTGGCACCCTGACCACCAGAAAAGGGCTATAATTAAAGGGCAGATGGTCAGGGCTGCCAGAATGGTTAATAACTACTTAAATTTTGAAAAGGAACTAGATTTTATTACAGGAAGGTTTTTGAAAAGAGGTTACCCCGAGACCCTGGTACAAGCTATTAAGGTGGAGATTATAGATAAAATAAAGGGAGGGATTTATCAGCCCATATTAAAAAATGGTACAGACATAGGTGAGTTGTTGGTTGAATTTGAAGTGAAAAAGGAAAATAAAATTAAGGAAGGTTTGTTTTTTATAACCACATATAATTGTGACACTGAATCTATGGTGAGGATAATACAGAGGAATTGGGATTTATTGAAATTAGATACTAGTGTATATAGTAAATTAAGGGCCTCTCCCATTAATGTATATAGAAAGGATAGATCTTTTACAAAACTATTAGAGGGTAGTAAGTTAAAACTGACATCTAGGTCTTGTAGACCGGTTGGGAATTTTAAGTGTGGCAGATGTAATAAATGCAAGTATATTCTTACATCAGGAAATAGGATTAAATTTGGGAAAGAAATCATATTTATTAATAGACATTATGATTGCTATAGCAGAAATGTGGTGTATTTAGCTAAGTGCAATCAGTGTCCGGCGTTTTATATTGGAAAAACCTGTCGTACACTTAGAGAAAGGATAGGGGAGCATTTGCTGGACATTAAACATATGAAAAATACTAATGCACTGGCAAGACATATTAAGATAAATATAGGTCACAAATTCCAATTTTGTATTATTCAGCAAGTTATTAAGGATAATCAAGGGCATATTTTGAATGTCCATTTAGATATTAGTGAAACTAAGTGGCAAATAAGGTTAAATGCCACTAGTTATCATGGAATTAATGACCATATTAGTTTAGCCCCATTACTAAAGTTAAGATATATACTGGGCTAAAATTTCTGCCATAACATTTGTTTTTATCTAGACATTTTGTAACTTATATTGTTGGATTAACAAATCAAATTATTTTATTATTCATTTTGTACTGATTTTATCTTACATATTTTTATATGTTTATTTTTATGTAATATTATAGTATGTTTTTATTCATGGTTTTAGCTTATATATGTTTTTAGGTATATGTATGGTCTGATGGGTATGTGTCTTTAATTTTGTGGGAGTGTAATTAATCAATTAACCTGGGAGTGTTATAAAGGGAAGTGGTTTCAGTATGATGTGTTAGTTCTGATGAAGTCTGTATAAGTTCAAGACGAAACCTAGGTCAACTTGTCTACAATTGTGAATTGTGTGTCTAATAAATGGTATATTTGAGAAGTTCCTTGGTTGGACTGATTTGGACTGATCGAGTTTCCGTGTAAGAATATTATGGATTTTCCTGAACATAACTTTTGTTTCAAAGTTATTCATCAAGTAAAGCAAGATATTCAAGGGGGACCCTTTAACCTTTTGCTGGAAAAAAGCAAACTGTTATGGCAGATTCGGCTCAATGCCTTTATGCACCCTGGACTAAATGAGAAATGTTCATTAATGTGTGTCCTAAAATTACAAAGTTTAGAGAGATAATTTATATTAAAATAGAATAAAATAAAATAAAATAAAAATAAAAATAGAAATGAAAATAAACATAATAATAGAATAACTAATTAGTATGATAGTCATTATATAACTTTTTCTTTATTTTTCTTACCACTACTTAAAATATGTTAGTAATAATAGAAAATTAAATAAGTATCTATCGGAAGAATTAATTTTAAGTTTTAATTATTAATATTTATTATAACAGTTATTTCAAATTTCTGCACACTACTATTTACTTATTTATTTATTCATAGTAACACTCCCTAGGTATACATATTAAATGTATCAAAATCAAAAATCAATTTGATGAGATTTTTAAAACTATTAATGTTTTATTTATTATTATTTTCAACATCATTCTAGTACATCAAATTCATAACATAAGTAAAGAACTTTTTAATTTAATTTTAATAAATAAATGTATTTATTTTTAACAGCAACATCTATAACATCATTATTATAGCAGCAATAGCAGAAGTTTCACTAAGAAATTACGTCATGATTTACAATCATGGCGCGAAAATGAGCTATTTAAACAACCTCTCACTACTATTCAGATGTTTGTCAGTTTGAAGAAGTCCGATCATTGTTTAGGACGAAAAGCGTTATTCAAATTGTTAACGTTTCACTTTATTTTAATAAAAGTGAGTTGTAAAGCATTCAGCCTAAGCGGATCATCTTTTTGGTCAAAGTCTGTGGTTTCGTAGTAGTTTGGAAAACTCTAACTTGGCTGTTTTTTTCTTGTAGCTTTTACAAATTTTGTCTGTGTGACCTTTTTACTCTTTGCTTTGCATATTTGTAATACTATTCACATTTATAGAAAGCACTCAGAAATTTTCATTTTCCCTTTGCCTTAGAGTCATGGTTTTATAAGTTCATAGCTAATTACTAGGCTCACTTTCTTAATAGGTTATTATAAACCTAACCAATTTCCTTCCCAAAGTTTAGAATAAAACACTGTTCCTTCTGTTTGTGAGTCAAACAACTTAACTATTATACCAACCCCCATTCTTTAGCTGCATATATATATTTTTTTTATTTCCTTTTTTCGTTTGTAATTATCCCTTTAAATTTTCTTCTTCTATCTTTTACCTGTCTACCAACAGCTTTTTTTATCCTTTTACTACCTCCCAGTTTATGGCTAGTTTGTCATTCATTTCAGACCTTCTTTTATACAATCTTTATTAATTTTTTCCCATCTATTTTTTCTTCTATTTCTTCTTCTAAAATTTCTTCTCTCTGTTCATTTTCTTCTCTTTCTTTTTCCTTACTGTTATTTTCATTTTTGCACTCCATCCCTATCTGTCCAATTTTGTTGCATTTATTTTGTCAGTTACTTATCAAATGTCCTTTTCCACAAAGGAAGAAAAAAAAAAGGAGAGAAAGAGAAAGCATTTTTGGGTTGTCCCCAGTATATACCCGTATTCCCCTCCATATTTATCATGCTTGGTATATGTATAATTTTTCTCTTTCTATTTTTAACACAATATTACAATCCCAAGCACCTGTCTATAAACCCCTTTTGTTAAACGATTTTGCAAAGTTTACTACTTCTTTACATAAAACTTTCAAATGTCCTTTCAAAGTCTGTCTTTCAACTTGTGTTCAAAATTGTATATGAATCTTCTTTGTTTATTTCCCTGTTAAATGTTTTTATCACATAAAGACTCCATGGGTTGCAGTCTTCTTTTCATATTCCCCAAGAAAATTTTCTATTGAAAAAATATTCTCAAATATGTCATATAATGTCTCGTTATAAGAATAAATGCTCTTATCTGATATGCTTTTATACCCAAAGGAACTGTTAAAGTGTCCCTCATTTTGCCTTCTTCTACTTTTTCTGCATATGTTTTGTTTTCCATCTCATCACTATTCCTCAGTATTGTCTCTGCAACCTCTTTTTGTATTTTCTCCATAATGTCCCCCCAGGAAACATCTCCTTTATTTTCTGGTACACTCTGCACCACCATTTCTTTAAGTAAATCATCCCACAACCCTCCCAACTGAAGGGTTATAATTATAAATCCATCATTTTCTGACTCATCTCCATCAAACAGGTTTCTTTGAAACATTTCCTCATAATCCTGTGTATATTCTCTGGTCTCAATATTTTCTTTCTCCTTCATTTGTTTCACTACTCCATCATGTCCTACTCTCTCTCCATCTGCCTCCCTGCTTTTCTGGGCTACCTCTGCACCTGGAACAGAAACAGGAAGTGCTTGCCCAAAATGGTTCCCACTCACAACAATGATGAATAGGGGAGGTTCTGTAATAACCCACTTAAATCTCTCCTAGTAATATAAATACCACCGCAGGTCTCCCCAGAAAAGAGTCTATTAGCATAGTAGGACAAACCTTGTCAAAAAAGGATGAATAAATAAATATTTACTCTAAGTATTTGGTGTAATTCTAAAGGGATGCAGTATGCATCATCCTGGGATGAGATTGTAGATAGTACTACTCTTTCACCAGGTGTGACATTCTCCTCTCATACCAGCACATTTGCATTAGTGCCCTTTTTTAGGCAACATTTTGCTACTGGACATTCATACATAGCAAACACAAATGGACATTTGGACAACATCATGGCAGCACTACTAAATGCCAGGAGTCTAAACAGAAAAATGTTAGAGCTTGAAGTCCTACTGCAACTCCGTTTTCACATCAGTGTAGTTACTGAGACATGGTTTTAATGTAGTAACAGCACTCCATTCATACCTCACATTAGAGTCTATCTTCTCTTCAGACCCTTGGGTGATTATAGAGCAGTGTCCATATTTGACATGAATACTATCACCGCAGATCAAATTACCCATAACCTCAACTTAGAGCTCCTGGAGATCAAAATTTCACTTAATATGTCCAATTGTTACTTCCTACTACAGATCAAGATAAATGTCACTCAAAGAACATGAAAATGACTAATACCACTGAGGGGATAAATATCAAACCAAATATATTTTTGCTAAGGGACTTAAATTACCGAGGCACTCACTGGCAAACTTATACACTTAAAAATGGAAATGTTCAGCATTTCCTAGACTTTGTTGATATCAATTCACTGGAGCAAATTGCAAATATCGCTGAACTGGCCTTTACCAACCTAGCTCATATCTTCTCATCATTTGTTAAATCTGACCAGCAATCAGTTGCCTTCTCAGACAGGCTTAATGGCACAAACATATCACCAAATAGAACAATATTTATGGAATTCTCTAGGGTAAATTTACTTTAGTCTGCAAAATTCCCAACAATGACCTGCAAATAGACTCAAATGAGAGGATTGTCACATTCAGTTGAAAATTTTATCAGCATCTAAACAGCTTCATAGAAAACTGTGTACCTGTCTATACTAACTATGATGATGAATGGCATTAATAATAATAAATTATTACAAGTAAAGGCAAAAAGGGATACTCACAGAATTAAATATTGGTGATTAGAGAATTACGTGATAGGAGTTATAAGAATGACTTAATCAGGTGACTACACAAGAAGTAAGATAGTGATGCCTTTTATCACTTTCAATTCCTTGTTTTATATGTATATATCAGCTCGAAGAGATGCATTTAGGAAAATGATGATGTTGAAAAAGATGGCAATATATCCTGTCCAGTACTATGTTATACTGATGATATTTCATTATTAGCTTTAACACATGAAAAGTATGTTTGTGTCTTTCGGCTTTTCCCAGTTAGGGGTCACCACAGCAGAACTCCAGTCCGCTAATGATTGGTAGTGGATTTTTACGTACCGGGCTACCAGCCCTGATGCACAACCTTCAACAAAGGCATGCCCCATTCATGTATGCCTCCACACAGAAGACGCTCTAACTGAGAATTGAATGGGACAACGTCTTGCTATGAGCACATGAAAAGTACACTGTTAAATAAATAACTGAATTAAATGAAGATTTGAGTTTACTAAGCCATTAATTTAAAAGTAAATGTTTGACTTAAATCCAAGAGAGTAAAATATCACTTTTTAAAGAGAAAAAAACATAGTGAGATTACATAATATAATATAGTTAGAAATCATCTTTACTAATTCCGGCAAGTAGAATCAACACAGGGCCAATTTCCAAGAGAGTTGCTTTCAGTTCAAGTCTGCCCTGATTCTGACAGACCTGCTATAAGTGTAGGTAACTTACTTCTGTATAAGGTCTATCTACAAATAGGCTTACTATGGGGATCAAATTCTAAAACACCTACTTTCAGCCTGCTCGCAGTATAAATGGTCGCTTACACTGAGAGCAAGTTTTTTTTTTTTATCTAGGCTACTGAGTTTCTACTTCAAAAACTGAAAAAAATATATATGTTTAATGCAGATTGAATAAAAGGCTTGGAGTCAAAAGTATCAAGGCTCTGTTGTCTGCAATAAAATACATGAACATTTCCATTTATATATGGAGTATAAATATTGGGAGCTGGAACACAAGTATATAAGTTAATTAAACAATTATTTACCCTGCCCAACTCCTTACCAGAAATTTACATAAAAGAGGAATTCAGTATAATATTTGAGCCAGTAAGTGGAGAAATAAAAATATTGTTAAACTGGATTCAAATTATTACACTTCCAAGTGATAAATTAATCAAGCGTGGTTGGAAAACATGTTTAATCTCAAAAGCAACTGAAAGATAAAAACAATATAAAGGAAGTATGGGCAGTTCTTCAGGAAACTGTATGCATTAAGGAGTCCAGTGTTACACAGATGCAACAACTGCAGAATATTACAGCTATTACTGAGAGGCAGCAGTGAGAACTGAAGGGACAGATGTAGCTGATTGCACATACAGAGAACAGCTGACGGACCTGCAGACTAACACACACAGCATGGAGCTGAAGTTGGATGACCTTGAAAATAAGAGTAGGTAAAACAATTTGAGATTTACTGGCCTGCCAGATGGTAAGGAGGAGAGTAACCCATGAATATTATATGGCAGGAACTGACTCACTCAATTCAGCTGAAGGCTGACTGTATTACTGAGTGGACATATAGAATTATGTCAAGAAATAGGTCATTAAATGTACCTAGTTATTTTATAGTATGTTTCACAAAATTACAGAGAACTAGCAAATATCAGCAGACAGTAGGGGTTTTGGTATGTGTTGCCCCATACCTATAGTAATTCTTTATTTTTGAAGAGGAAGGCAATGGTTCCATTTATAATGATAGTACAAGAAATGGGCATTTTCTTAAAGGAGAAATTCCCTGCAACTTTTGTTATCGATTGTAAGTACCTACATATTTAGACATGAAGAGGTGGAAAGGCTGAGGAGTTTTGATTTGTATGACCACAACAAAGGGGGGGGGGTATAATATTTATCCACACCCTTTTAAACTAGGGGCTGACTGCTCATGAAAAGGACAAGTTTTGAAGGTGGGTGGTTGCTAAGGTTGGATGTAATAACAGTGTTTTCTTAACAAGATGTTTTTAATGCCCAAATAAGAATGGTATGGCAGCAAGAGGGCTTTTTCAGAGATTTTAGAGAGAATGGGTGGTTTGCATGTTGTCACTTTATGCAAAGAGGACTTCAATACACTTCAAATATACACCGAGGCAAAACCTCTCATGGCAGATTTCAGATATTTAAAACATGTGTGGCATTTGGGGATCTGAAGGATAATTTTAAACTTGGGGATGCATGGAAAACATTGCTTCCTTTAGCCAGGGATTACACATATATTGCTCACACTATAAACTTGGCTAGTCAGTTTGATTATGATTTGATTAGTGCTGTGAAGGTAAATAGCATGCTGACCCATGTCCATTCTGCTGATAACATTACCCATTTGGGCATTTTACACTTTGAGACACCCAGGCCAGCGCCTCCATGGTGATTGTATATATACACCATCTATAGATATATATATATATATATATATATATATATATGTATCTATATCTATATCCATATATGTATATATATATATATATATATATATATATATATATATATATATATATATATATATATATATATATATATATATATATATATATATATATATATATACAGACAATCACCATGGAGGTGCTGGCCTGGGTGTCTCAAAGTGTAAAATGCCCAAATGGGTAATTGGGTAATGTTATCAGCGGAATGGACATGGGTCAGCATGCTATTTACCTTCATATCTATATATATATATATATATATATATATATATATATATATATTACATTTGTTTACCGGGATAGTCCAACTGGATACATGTCCATTTTCAGCAGAGGCCTGGGGAGAAAAGCTCCAAAAAGACATTTAACAGACTTGTTACATTTTTACAGTTTAAAACACAAAATAAAACACAAATAAAAGGATTTTTACACAGATGTAAACAAACACAAAAACAGATACACAAACAAATTATTACATTTTTACTCAGATGGAAAATTCTAGACAGTGTTTATAAGAATGATAGGTTATTGAATGCCTAGCAGGCTAACCTAGTAGTAGATCCAAGTAGATCATAGGATTTATAAGTTAAGAAACAATAAAGTGTAGGCAGAAGTCCTCCATGTGCACGAGTGGTGGTTAGAGTTAGTCTGGATTAGGACAAGGACATAGCCATCATTTTTTAAAGTACTTTTATTGTATATTTTGTTGTTGAGAGATGAAAGGTTGAGGAATAAACTTGAGCCATGTATTTCAGTGTTCTGTGAGTGGACACAGGAAACAGAGAACTTGGTATATAAAAGATGGATAAGATTTAAGGAATGTGATATGGTAAAGGTGAAGATGTTACTTGCAGGTGAGATGAAAGTTACACAGGATTAGTTATCTGGTGTGATAGGTTGAGTTATTTGATGGACAAAGTAAAGTTGGGGTAAAATGTTCAAGATTTTTTGGAATGAAAATTCTGCAATATAAGAAGTATAGGGTGTTAAGGTATAATACCATTCATGCAAGGTGGGAAAGATTAAGATTTTTTCATTGGACCAGAAGAATTACATCAGTGAAGTTAATAGCCAATATATTGAAATAATGGAAAAGGGAGTTACACAGCTTGGTAATGACAGATAAGCAATGTATTCTACAAAGTGACACTCAAGCTATTAACAAGATTACATATAAGTATTACAAGGAGCGGAATCAGTGTAGGTGAAAAGATGTGAATGGCAGAAGAAGATTTTTGAGATCTACACTGTTCCCACAGTGAGATGATGTTGGGACACAATGTTTAACTCAACCATAACTGAAAGCGAGATCTAGTATAAATAGCTTACCACAGGTCAAAGCACCAGATACAGATGGGCTGCCAGGGGAAGTCTTCAAAGCACTTAAGAAATTCTGACCAAATCTCTTTTGTTATTTCTTCAGCCATCAGAAAAGAGGAGAATATTTCCTTAGACCTCACGGCTAGTGCCTGTATTTCTTACATCTACGCCAAAGATTGAAGAAATCCCTTCTCCTGTGGAGTACAGACCAGTTGCTCTATTGCAGATTAAAATTAACATATATGCTAAAATTCTAGATGAGTGGTTGGAGACTGTGAGAATAGACTTAGTACCTCTGATGCAACAAGACTTTTTGAAAGGATGACCAGGGAACAGGAACTGCTCAGTGTATAGATTAATGAGATCCAATTGGTCCACGCTAAATTCATTATTACTCCATTGAAGCTTTATTTAAAGACTTTCAGAAAGCATTCAACTCCATTCACTGGTCTTGGCTATATAATGCTAAGGCTGCTTGTGTTATTCATGGGATATTTTGAAGAGATATAGACTGATGTATAAAGAATCCCTACCTCAGGTCTGTGTAAACATGTCCTCATGTCTACCTTTCTGTTGCGCAGAGGTAGGAGGCAGGGGCCAGGGATGCTACCTCTCCCCTATGCTGTTTATATTAGCCTCCGGAAAGCTTGCAGCTGACAATCATCAACATTAGCAATACTAAGGCATGGGAAACTATAACCAGTGTATACCATGCAGCCAAAGGGAAAACTTGTAAATTGAAAATGGGCTCACGTAGTGAACAGTCACCAACAAACCTCAATGCACTGTAGACTGTTGGTTTACCACTGAAGTAAATAAAAATGCAGACTCCAGGTGTCACATAAAAATGGAGACTTTATAAATTCCAAATATAAAAGGATGCCAAATACATGAAAACAGTCAATCGCTTTTACCAATTCAACTTTGAACTTCTTTAGAACCATTTGACTTAAATATAACACCTCTTTTTATTTACAAATCATATAGTCATTTGTTAGTTGAATTAGTAAAACATTTAAAATGTTAAACAGTGTTACATTTAAGCATGTAAAATGTGATTTGTGGTAAATCCCTTTTTGTCTGGAATTTATAGTCTCCATTTTATGTGACACCTGGAGTCTGCAATTTGTCTGCAATCTGCAGTCTGCAATCAGTGATGAACTAACAGTCTACAGTGCATTGAGGGTTATTGGTGACTACTCACTATGTGACCCTTTTTTCGTTGCACTGCTGAGACATCCCTGCCACATCTATGGACATAGTTAGCACCACATGGTTTGCAGATGATGGTGTTTTTATGTCTTTGAGACCCAGTAAAGGTTATAGGAGAGATTATAGGGGGGTCAAGTCTTTGGCAAGGTAGCAGGATTGACTATAAATTCTAGAAAGTTGCATTTACACCCTCTGATAGAGGCAAGGGATCTTACGAGTGTAATGCAAATAGTATATATGTGTATTACCATCTCATACAATGTTGATAGTATGGTGTGTTCTAGCTTTAACCCATTGTTGGAGGAGCTAATACTGAAACTCTGTGAATGGCAAAGGTTGCACTTGTATCTTCTGGCTAGGGTCTCAGCTGTCAAAATGTTCTGCCTGTCAGAGTATATATTTTTGGGTGAGACATAATCCTCAGTTTTATTTGTCAAAAGTGTATGTTAAATTTCAAGTTTAGCAGCCTCTTTTATTTGGGAGGTAAAGCAACCTAGAACAGAGAGGAGTAAGTTAATTCTACTTACAGGAAGAGGCAGGACTGGGCTTCCAGTCTTTCAAATATACACCAGTGGTGTTGCTATATTCAATTGGATATGGTAAAAATTAATTCCTCAGCATTTATGGTTTATTGGACAACTAGAAGGCCGACATCAACAAAGCTTGTCCATACATCCTGATTAGCAAAACAAGATATGGGACCAATGGAGTCAAAAAAGAATGCTTAGGAAAGATTTGCAGACAATGAATTCTGGGTAGAGGTGGGGGTTATCAGAAAGGTCTCTGGATTCTAAAGCAGCAGCTACTGCTGGGAAACATGTTTATTGACAGACACGGATAAACAAGAATTTCATTCATTGCCAGTACCTGACAGATACAGTAAATGTTGCATTTCCTTTGTTTCAGCAGTGTTTAGAGAGACTGGCTGAATATGATATATGATTTTGGTAATATTTACACCTGAAGATCATGAACAGTTCAGCTATAAACTTTTAGAGGGTCTCTTGGTCTGGTGATTCACAACTACAAAACTATTCTAACCACACAATCTGGGTGTACAGCATTGTGCTATTACTTTTTAATACTGAAGTGTAGTACATCCCAAGTTAAGACAAAGGACAAGTGATAGCATAAGCCTCGAGGGCAGATCTCAGATGAAGAATGGGGGCAGGGTGGTGGCTTCTGTTAAACTAGTTGCCAAGGTCCCACACTGGACATTTGCTAGGCATAAGTTAATTCATTGCTGACACTGAACACCAGAGAAGAATAAGCAGAGGAACATATATTATGTGGAAAGGTGTTGGACTTAGTTTTGTTCTATATTTAATCGGTTGTGGGAGATCATAGAAGATGCAGCAAGTAGGTACCAGAAGCAGAGCCCCCCCCCCCACCCCCATCTCCCATCTACTCATCCCTAGTGGCTTCTGAGGATAGCTGCTCCAGAGTCACCACCTCAGAATACTCAGTCTCTGTGGCTCAGGGTCACTATCCTTGTAGTATTGGCAGTTAACTTTCAATAGTAAAAGTCTGGGCCCAAAGAGCGGCATAAACAGCTATGTATATATAAATACAAAACATGGTATAATTTGAAGAATTGTTTATCAGTGAAAGAATTGGCTGACATTTGGAACATTTTCAATTATATTGTGAAAGAGAGGTTAGAATGATTCATATAGAGTTTTTTTTCCCATTTTTTTTCTTTTCTTCCTCTTTTTACAATACCATTTTTTCACTCTTTTCCTGTTATTGTGCTGCATTTAATGTACTTTTTGAAGATTTTATATAAGAAAATAGTTACAGAGTCAATTCTGTAAGTTTTAAGATGTTATTTTATGGATCTGATGTGCTTAGTTAATAAAGGATGATGTTATCAAAAATGGATATGGAGGGCTACTGCAAACTTAAAAAGGAGATTTTGGATTAGCAGTGTCAGTGTCTCAACAGGTAGCATACTCACTTTTGGTGCTAGGTGATCAGAGGACTGTGGGTTCTATTCCCAACCCATGTGAATTTATTCATTTTTTTAAATTGCTGTTACTGCTATAGCATTAAGGCAGTGCTGCATCTAGACTGTGTCATCTTTCAGATGAGATGTTACACTGAGGTATCATCTGCATGAGTTGGTGGTAGTTCCGGTGGATGCAAAAGATCTCATGGTACCTGTCAAAAAGATTTGGGGAAGTTTCATGATCCCCTAGTAGTATAAATATCATCTTGGTTCTCCTAGTAAAGATGCCTGTAGGGTAGTGGGACTAACCTAATCTACAAAGGATAAAGAAATTATATAAATAAAACTCAAATAACCTCTGAAGTAAAAACAATAAAGTTTTATAACTGGTCCTGCAATGCTGACAAACTGGCAAAAGCACAGCTGCATTAATTAGAACAGGCATAAAAAACTGCAACTATTAGAAATTTCAAAAGCAAATTAAAATATTAGAAATTATAACAGTAGATAGGTTTACAAGGCCATTACATAGTAATATAAGAAAATGAGTATTGCAAAGTGGTATGAAGAACTCTGACCAGGTAATAACTTTGGAGAATGCTTATTAGTTAATGGCACATTTTTATATCTGAGCTGTCTGCTTCTTAGCTTAATGTTTCAATAATAAATGAGCCTTCTGTGAAAGGAAATGCAGGAAGTAATGTTTTAGTTTGTTTCAAATATGGAGAAAGATTTCACATTGCTATGTTCAGGGCTAATAAACTGTAACATATGCCAGCCATGTAAATGTGAAAACTGAAGTGAAGGCTAAAAAAGAATTTGTTCCTTTGCTGTGAGAAAATATAATGGCTTGAGTAATTGAATCAGCACTGTGTTATTGTGTCACAACTAAACTGACGAAACATATTATATCTCAAAGAGAAGGATATAGCCCTGCTTGACAATGGAAACATAACTTCTTTGGTCAAAGGGTTTCCAGGTATGTAAGCATAAAATTAGTAACAGGCAAAAAGAAACAATAATATGCATTCATGCTGACAGAAAATAATATCCTCTCATAAATGTAGAAATTCAAACTATTTTTGAAAAACTGCTATATATTGTGACCGTAACATCTACATTAACTCCTGGTGTAACATTAGGACAAGATTTTAAAAGCACTATAAAAATATAGAAAGAACTGCAAGAAAAACACAGCCAAGCTAGAGTTTTCACTGTGTGATACCTTAAAATTTCTGTAGTGGAGGTCCATGGGATATATGCAAATGATAGTATAGACAGAGGGATATTCCATGCACAGTGTGTGGCAAGCTGAGACAATTAACAAAAACAGAGGTAGAACAATAGCTTGATATATCCATTCAATTTAAAAAATAGGAGGGGGGTACAATGCAGTGAAACTTATCTAGAGATCCAGAATTAAAACCAGGATAAACGATTTAACACTGAAACTAGAAAAGTGCCAGAATTAGATTTTGATTAAACAGTTACAAGAATACAGTGTATTATCAGAAAAAAATGCCTCGATGATAGAGCACAAGAAATCCAAAAGTGTAAGAGATGTTGCTATAGGAACTAAAGGTGAACTGATAAAAAACCCTGAAGTAAGAATCTGTTTTTGTTTATTTGTTGATTGGCATTTGATTAATGAGACAAGGCAGATGTCTGCTCAGAAACTTATAAATAAGTGTTAACATAGAAACTTAGACAAAAAATGGAGAAAGAAGAGCATATAAGCAAGGACCCCCAAAATAAAGTGTTGACCAAAAGGGTTTTATGTATAAGAAGAGTGTTTTGAGTTCATTTCTGCTAGCATCAAAAAGAAAAATGAAGTAACATAAGCTCTAAGCAACAGATATCTGTAAGTAATGAAATGAGGAAAAATGCAAATATTTTTTTCTGAAATCTCCATTAAAGAGGATGGGTATTGCAGAGAAGGAAAAATATTAGAGGGTGCTATCTACTTACACTAAAACAGAGGGAGAACAACCTAAAAGAAAGATAAGTACTCAAGAGGTTTTCATGGAAAATAGAGTATAAGATTTTTTTTCTAGAATTATACTTTTCTAGGGGAAAACAAAGCTGCAGTTTTAATTTTTTTTTTTTGGGGGGGGACTATACATCGGCATTTATTTAGTGGATTTATAAGTACACAAGATAAAGTTTATAAAAGTACAATGTAATCGTGATACTTTAGTAAGGACAAAAGAAAACAGAACCAACACTGTAAGAGAGAATAATAAACAATGTAGTCTGAATACGTATCACCCCTCTTTTGAGTTAAGAGATGATCACTTTTATAGAAAATGTAAAAATTGGAAAGGAAATTTATATAAATTATATTATTGTCAAAAAATACAAGGTATTGGTAATAAAGCTAGCCCATAGGTACATGTCTGGACAACACCTGAGAATGAACAAAATAAGGCTAGATTACTAAAGAGAAAAGGGAAACCAAACTTTTGCATTTCGTGTCTATAATGCCAAAAAAAATGCAATTCTGAAACTTTCAATTGGATATTAAGTAGATGTCATGTGAGTGTACTGCTTTGGACATTGTGTGGCCACTAGTGAAAGATGATGTTATGGCTACTGTGAGAAAAAATGTACTGTTATTCCCTACACTGCATTTCCATAAACCAAAGAAAAGCAGCCAGAAGGTAAAACAGCTTTAAAACATATAAAACACTTTGCACTGTCACACACATTCATTCATTAGTGGTATACGTAGCCTTTGTCTGCTGTCTTTGTAGCAGTGCTTATGTTTTACACTTTTACACTTCATGCTCCTACACAGTAATCTGTAAATAATAGATCATCAGCATTGTTAAAACTCTATATACTACAAAGAATTCCATTTGGGTCTCTAATCATAGCTCAATTTATATATGCTCTAAATATGGATATCACGACTTTGCTCTCAAGGTGAATATCTAGACATCCGTGGTCTCAAAAACATGTAGTCTAATATTTGCAACACATACACCCACCTCTTTCTATGTATATGATGTGTGTGTGTGTGTGTGTGTGTGTGTGTGTGTGTGTGTATATGTGTATGCATAAATATATACATACATATGTGTGTGTGTGTGTGTGTGTGTGTGTGTGTGTGTGTGTATGTATATGTATATTTATATATATGTTCCCTTCAGAATGTACATGTATGTGTGAGTATGTGTATATGTGTATGCATAAATATATACATACATGTGTGTGTATCGGTTCCCTTCAGAAGCTCGAAATCCTAAAACATCGAAATTCATATTGTTGAGACCATATGATCGAAGTTTTAGAACTTCAAAATTCTGAACGGAGATCTGCATACAGTGTAGAATGGGAGATTTCCCTTTTCCTTACTGTAGTGCGATCTCGAAGTTGGTATATTTAAGTAGTGGGTGTGTTGGGGGTGCAGGGGGGCTTGCCCCTCCCCACCAAAACATTGAAAAAGTGTTTTTTCTTTTATGATGGATTTATTTTGGAATCTCAGTATTCCAAAACATTGATCATATGGTCTCGATCAGAAGTGAATCCATATATATATATATATATATATATATATATATATATATATATATATGTATAGGGTTCCTGTCAGCAGAATGAAGACTGATTATGTCAAATGCGTCTTCGTCGAACTGTAAATGTTGAAAATGCAAAATGATGAAGCAGCTTTTAAGTGAATTCTTTCTCTGGGAAATAAGTCGCTTGGCTGCTTCCGTCACTTTGCTGTTTTCGGCACTGTAGTGCGGTCTCGGAGTTGGTATATTTAAGTAGGGGGGTGTGGGGGGCTGTGCCCCCCACATGGGGGGTGTGGGGTTTGAAGCCTACCACTTAAGATAGTGTTTAGTGTGTTTTTTTATTTTTTATTTTGGGAACAGCAAATTTTTTCCCTAGAAAAAAATGTGCTGTTTTAGCTGTTCACTCTGTTTTTGTTCTTTTGTGATCGATATAACAGCGTTTGATCTTTTGATTGTTCGCTGTTATAACATAAACCCTATATATATATATATATATATATATATATATATATATATATATATATATATATAGCTATATAGATATATATATATGTATACACACACATATACGTGTGTCTGTGTGTGTACATATATTTATATATATATATATATATATATATATATATATATATATATATATATATAGATATATATCTATAGATGTACACAGACACACATATGCTTACATATATATATAGTATATTTAGGGAACATGTGCTTACTACCCTAATGTATAGTGCTACGGGCAGGAATAGGGTTAAGGTTAGGGTTAGCACACATGAGTAAGGGTGTTCGGGGGGGTTGCTCTCTGTACTACCTTACTCATATGTGCTAACTCTATCCCTATCCCTGGCTCTAGGTCTACTCCTATAGAGCAGGGTACTGTATAATCTATCCCTAACAATGCTACTAAACATAACTAAAGGTCATACATATACACATGTCCGACACTTCTATCACCTTTCTTAGTTATTATACTAATCCTGATCTACAACAATTGCATACACACAGACAGACAGACGCACACACACACACACACACACACACACACACACACACACACACATACACATAAACATACACACACAAACATACTCAACAGGTATGCTTAACTTTTAATAGAAAAGAAAAGTTTCAGCATTTCTAGCCAATCCCACTTACATTACATTTTACATTTGCCATTTCCTCAAAAGCTGCTTTTGATCATCTAACTAGTCAGCCAGTTGTGCCACAAAAGAATTATTGTTAAAAGGTTCATTTGATGAAATGTGAAATTTAACTTCCAATATACATGTGCTTGTATGTGTGTGTGTGTGTGTGTGTGTGTGTGTGTGCAGAATATATGGATATATATATATATATATATACACACACACACACACACACACACACACATATATATGGGTCTACTACCGGAGATCAAAATTACACTATTTCGAAATCCAGTAGTAGATGCCCACTAACGCAAAAGTGCACTTCACCGAAAGTGCACTTTCGCGAATACCACTTGAGCGAACGGGCAAAGTCCTCCACTGTGGTATGGTAGTCACGGACCTTAGGGTTAGGGCTTGGGTTAAGGATAGGTATCCACTATCCTTAACCCAAGTCCTAACCCTAAGGTCCGTGACTACCACACCACAGTGGAGGACATAGGTCTGTGACTACTGCACCGTGGAGGACATACAATTTCCACTGTGGTGCGGTAGTCATGGACCTTAGACTTAGGGCTTGTGTTAAGGATAGTGGATAGTCCTACTAGCTATCTACTATCCTTAACCCAAGCCTAACCCTAAGGTCCGTAACCATTCGCTCAAGTGGTGTTTGTGAAAGTGCACTTTCGGTGAAGTGCACTTTCACGTTAGTGGGCATCTACTACTGGATTTCGAAATAGTGTAATTTTGATCTCCGGTAGTAGACCCATAAAATACATATCTGTATCTATATATATTTCATTTATAGAAAAAAATATATAGATACAGATATAGATATCTGTAAACCCAAGATAAAATCAAACAAAGAAATGCTGACCTTTTTGGCATTATGAAATAGAAATATCAACGTGCAAAAACAAAACAAAAACAAAATAATGACATTTAAGTAAAGTACAGAAGAACTTCAATCTTTATTTAGGCAAACCAACTAAATGGGCAGTGCTACTGCCTGCATAATTTAACAGATTTCTTCAGACAGCATTTGACCTTGTCAAGACAGAACTCCCAACCTTTAAGAAATTCTACAAACACTGAATACAAAGCTGCATCCGATTAATCTGCACCTTAAAGTGGGGTTGAAGCAGTTAAGCAGAGCTACTCATGAACTACTTTTAATCATCAAACCCTTCTGAGGGCTTGCTGTTATAATAAGATTTGAAGCCCCTCGCTACTTAAGGAATGCTTTTTTCCAAGCACATAAGAAAGGAACTTGGTCTGCAAAGCTATGGAAAGGATCATCATGGACCTCATAAATAAAGATACTGGGGACCTACAGACACTGGATCCTACCCAGTTCGGCTTTGTTAAGGGCAGATCCTGCCTTTTAAACCTGGTTGATTTCTTTGAAACAGTCACCAAGGCCACTTGACGACGGGAAGGTGGTCCACACAGCCTACCTGGACCTCGCAAAAGCCTTCGATACAATACCCCACTCGGGCATTATAGATAAGCTCACCAGCTTAAATATAAGCCCCTATGTCACTAGATGGATTGCAAACTGGCTCAAGGACAGAACCCACATGGTTAGAATTGCTGGAGGCATGTCAGACTCCAAACCAGTTACAAGTGGTGTCCCACAAGGGTCAGTCCTGGGACCTCTCTTGTTCGGTATATATTTCGCGGAGGTACAGGCCAACATGGAAGGACTGTGGCTGACCAAGTTCGCAGATGACTGCAAACTGGGCACCATAATCGACTCTCCAGCCGACACAAGCATCCTCCAAAAGGGCCTCATAGAAACAGACAACTGGTGCCAGAGCCATGGCCTCAAGCTAAATGCCAAAAGTGTATAGTCATCCCCTTTGGCAAAAACAAAGTGCCCACAAATTACCACATAGGTGGTAATCCATTAAGTACAGAAGAAGTAATTAGGGACCTGGGGACCCAAGTTGATAGCAATCTCTCATTTGACAACCACGTGGCCAAAGTGGTTAGAAAAACATTTTATATAGCCCACCTAATCATGAAGGGATTCACATCTAGATCAGGGAGGTCATCGTGCCTCTTTACTCATCCCTCATCAGGCCCATAATTGAGTATAATGCCCCTTTTGGGATGTACCTTACCAGACACCTGCAGCAACTGGAAAGACCCCAAAAGTACCTCACCAAGAGGATCAAAGGGCTCAAACAGATGCCATATGCTGCCCGGTTAAAGAAACTCCAGCTCTACTCAGTGGCATACCGCCTGTTCAGAGGCGATCTGTGCCTGACGTATAAAGCCATGTCCAACCCGGAATTAATGGACATGCTGCACCTCAGAAAATCCAAATCCCATCGAGCTACGCACTTGAGAGACTTGAACCTCAGCACTGAAATAAATAGGACATGCTGGAGGGACAGATTCATAACCCAGAGGCTCCTTTCACTCTGCAATAAAATCCCAGTCCAGGTTAGGCAGAGTCCCTCATTGACTCTATTCAAGAGGAATCTTGATGAGTGGATGGAAGATCGTAGGTTTACCCCGGGTATCACTTCTGTGTCACTGTTAGACAGAGGCACAGTATACTAACCTCGAAAAAGGGTATAGCAAAATAAATTTAAAATGGGTGGCGAAAGCCAAACACATTCTGGCTAGGCTTATAAATGCCCTAGGGCAGATAGCCTAGTATGAACCTATGAACCTATGAACCTATGAAAGAAATAACGCTGATTTATCTGACAGGAAATAGCATAGTCTACAATAATAGAAAAGCTGTATTACTTTGGAAAATATAACACCAAGACTAAAGTCTTTATTTGGGCCTCTGACATAGTCAGTTTTACAATGAAGTGCCCAAGATATCAGTATCCCAAGAACATCACCAGCTACAGATAACAAAGCAAGCCTAGCAGCAAATCCATAAATATTCATTTGAATGACTATGTCAACCATGATAACTATGCCCAAGTTTGTCACAATAAAAGAGCAGGTTTAGTAGATACCATGACTTCACTACCCCTGGGATTCAATAACGCCTGCACTAAGTGTACACTGTTCTGATTGAACAGACAACACATGAATACCTCACACCTTCTTCCTCCTTGTTTTAGTTTTCCTACTGATTTTATTGCAGGTTAATATAGTGAGGGGGATTCAAAAATGTTAGCAGAAAGTGTAGACTACATGCACACTTAGTATAATTTTTCTGAATGACTAGAAAGTGCAAAAAATGTGGTAGGAATGTTCTTGAATACAGAACATGTATACTTAGTGTAGATGTTACTAAATCTGGCTCTATGCTTTTTACAAGAAAATTACATTTTAGGTATTCAGCTGTCAACAGCAATACAAATGCATCTAGTGATATTTGTTTTTGGAAGCTTAGTGAGCATGCTGTGGTTGTACATTCTGCTCTTACTATTTTTGAAGATATTTTTGAAAAAAACATTAGATTGTCTTAAAGCAACAGGCATTCATTTCATATGAAACAAGTTACTTAAAGTCATGCCCCAGGATTCAGTGAACTCCATGCAGGAATAGTGCTATTCCTGCAGGGAGTGAACCATGTCCATTTCCGCATAGCTTTAACAGCAGCGCCCCTTGCATAGTCATGAAGGCACATTACTGCTAAGGCTAAGTGGACATGAACACTACTGAGTGCAGGGGGTATGTTTAAGTATGCACACACATCAAAACACCCCCTGCACTCTAAAGGTGCCATACAATACTTTTTAAATGCTTTTCAGTGTCCACAAACACTGAAAGCAAACAAAATAGTTTAACAGTGTCTATGGACTCTGAAAAAGCTAGGAGATCAATAGATGAATGCAGGGGGTGTGTGATAGGTACTGTCACACTCCCCCTGCATTGTCAAAGTGCCATACGGCACTTTCCAAGTACTTTCAGTGCCAGCGGACACTGAAAACAGCTATTTCAATAGAAGCAATGCTAGGGGTGTGTAACAGGTACTGTCAAACACACCCTGCATTCCGAAAGTGCCATACGGGCATACCCCTCAAATGTACAGGTTCTCGCAGAATGTCCAGATGCCTGCCTCACACACCTCTCAACCCCCTAGAGCATGAAATCTGTACAAAGCGTACAAAGCCATAAATAATGGGGGGACAAAGGCCCAAAAATGGGGACACTTTTTAAATATTGCTCTTACAAACTTGAAAAGTTGACGGAATAACAGGTTTTGCATTAGCGTGGATTTTCTGAAGGGTATGAACTCTGAAACTCAAATGTCTGTCATTATTATCTGACTTAAACCCTGAGTGATTTGCCAATGATGTGCTATTTTATTTTTTATTTTACATTTGCTGACCGGGCTGGTCCAACTGGATATAGGTCCATTTTCAGTGGAGGCCCAGGGAGAAAAGCTCCGCACATCAGAATAGTATTACAGAAACACAGGTACAATAGCAAGTTTAGACAAATTATAACAGTACATTACATACTAGTTTATGAGCAAGGAAAAAAAATGCATTCCTAGTTACAAAAAATACATTCCTAGTTACATAAGTATGGATATACGTCAGAAAATATATAAAGGTAAGTGAAATAGGGCACTTTTAAACTAAAAGGATTACACACACATTATTGTTAGTAAAATATTAATGAGCTTGAGTGAGTGAGAGGATTAGTGTCTGTAGACAAGGGAGGTAGTTAGTCTGGCTTTGCACAGGGACATAGCCAGTGTGATTTAAGGTATGGTTTGAGTTTGGTTTTAAATAGGGTAATTGTGGGTAGGGAGGTTAGGTCGTTAGGGAGGGTGTTCCAGGTTTTACCCACTGTGTTAGATAATAGTGAGTCTCCGGCTAGATTGTTGGTTTTACCTATCTTTACTAATAATTTATTTGAAGACCGCAGGGTCTTTAGGTTATTGTAGGGGATGATTAGGTTAGTGAGTATTGGAGTATTTGTAGGTTGACACAGAATCTTATGGGCAGTAGTTAGTTGGTTCAATAGAATAAGATTTGACAACTCTAACCATCCAAGTTGATAAAGATTATTGCAATGATGGGTTCTATAGGTAGACCCAGTAGCAAATCTGGCAATATTATTGTAAGAAATAGCCAGCTTGAGATTGCTTTTACATAGTTTAGTATAGATAGGGGGTGCATATAGTAGGATTGAGATTAAGTGGGTGTGGGCAATGGTGGTCCTGGCTAGTGGAATCAAAAAGGGTTTGATCCTGTAGAGGGAGCCTAGTTTCTTGTTTACTGTTTTTATTGTGTTGTTAATATGTGGCTCAAAGGTAAGGTTGTTGTCAATTAGTACTCCAAGTACTTTTGTGGTAGAATCAAGAGATATAATTGTACATTGCTAGATGTGACACTGAAGTGCAGTGGGGAGGCTCTGCGGGTGGGAGTGAATAGTAGCATTTTTGTTTTGTTTGGGTTCAGGATGAGACATCAGTGAAGAAGCCAATTCTCTACTCTGCTAAACACATCTTGGGTTAGGGACTGAAGTTGTGATGGTGAAGAGGCTGAGCATATTAATGTGGAATCATCCAAATATTGGATACAGGTAGCTTGAGGTAATACAGAGTGTAGGTCATTAGTAAAAATAGAAAAGAGGAGAGGACCCAATATGGAGCCTTGAGGGACACCAAGGGCAACTGGGAGGTAGGAAGACAAGTTATTCTCCCATAATACGGCCTGTTGCCTGTTATTTAAATAGGATTGGAACCACTGTATAGCAAGTGGATCCAGTGAGAAGTTTCTAAGTATGTTTATGAGTAGCAGGTGATTGACCATGTTGAAGGCTTTTGACAAATCAATGAAGAGGGCTGAGGATAGAGTGTCATTATTATGATTTTTATTAATACAGTCGGTAAAGGATAAGAGAGCAGAGGTGGTGCTATGAAATGGTCTGAAGCCATGTTGGCAGATAGCTAGTAGGTTATTTTCTAGTAGGTGGTTTAATAGTTGCTTATGAATACACTTTTCCATGATTTTTGCCAGTGGGGATAATATGGTTATAGGCCTAAAGTTAGAAAAATCTTTGGAATTACCACCTTTATGCAGGGGGATGATATGTGAGATTTTCCAGATTGATGGAATAGTTCCTTCAGAAATAGTTCTGTGAATGAGGATGGATATGGGGTAGGCTATAGCTTTAGCAGCTTTTTGCAGGTATTTTGCAGGTAGTTGATCTGCAGAGAGGGTGGTGAGTTTAAGTTTCTGAATAAGGGTGCAGACAAAGGATGTAGGAACAGGTTGAAACTGAAATAGTGGGGGGCTGTTAGGGATATCAGTGGACGAAGATGTAGTGTTAGGGAATAGTTGATTGGCCAAAGATTGAATGGTGTCTGTGAAAAAAGTGTTAAAAGCATTGGAAATTTGGATAGGGCAGAGCCTGTGGGGGTGGGTGTAATAGAGCGACATGAGTGTAAAAGTTTATTGATACCAGACCAGAATTTCTGAGGTTTATATTGGTGGGTTTGTTGGAGATGACAGTAAAAGTTTTTTTTGTCAGTCAATATGGCTTTTTTAGTTTCATTTCTTAATTGTCTAAACTTTAGTTGATCTGCTGGACTTTTGGTTGTGTGCCACCTAGCCCAGAGTTTGTTTCTATGGAGGATATTTTGTTTGGTAGTTTTGGAGAGCCATGGGGCTGGTTTAGACCTGCTTCTTATTATTCGTGTTGGGGCATGGTAGTCTAGGATGGTTAAAAAGTTAGAATTAAAGTAGTTAATGGTGTCTTCTAATGGTAGGTGTTTCAGGAGCGACCAGTTGCAGGCTAAGAGTTCTTTTTCAAAGCTGTTGGGGTTAAAATTTTTGTTAGACCTTGTTTTTTTATAAATGGTTGGGTTTGGGATGTCACTCATATCTGATTAAGAAGGTGAGTGAGTGATCACTTATATCTTCAGGGAGGGTACCTACTTTGTAAGATTGGTGATGACTATTTGTGAGGATCCAACATAGGGTGCTGTAATTGTTATTATGTTTTTTGGTTCCAGTGGGGGCTGTAATTGTTTGCGTAAAACCATGTAGGTTGATATGGGTAGAAGGCTGTTGAGATGTACAGCTCATCCAGTTTATATTAAAATCACCAAGAATTATGGTTTCTTGAGGGTAGGTGGTGGATAGCCAACTTAGGATGGCCACTAAGGTGTTGATATTATTGCCTGGGGGAAGGTCGATACAGATTATATAGATGGATTTACATTTGCTGAGTTGAATTTTGGAGATAGGAATTTCTGCGTTGCTAGTTAGAGGAGGTTTAGAGTCTATGGAGGTGACTTGTAATTCAGATTTATATAAAATAGCTACACTTCCACCTTTTTTAGAGTTGCGGTCAAGTCACAGGATACTGTAACCTGGGTGAATAACAGTAGTTTATTTTATTGTTGGCTTGAGCCATGTTTCAGAGAGACAGAGGATGTCAAATGAATGTGCATCCATGAGGGCATGTAGGTGAGCAACTTTATTATTTATGCTTCGAATATTTAGATGGGCTATCAGGAGAGAGTTAGTGGGTCTATTAAGCACATGTGCATTAATAGAGGTTGGGGTGTTAGGCTTTGTGGTAGTGGTAGAATTTGGGCTGGGTTTTGGGCATATGTCACCATCAGTTAGGGAGTGGACTTGTATTACCAGATTGTGAGGTAAGCCTTTACATATTAAGTTCTGGGGATTTCTAGCTTTAAGGTTGAGGTATGTGATGTGAGTGAGTCTATGAAATTTGGCTGGTAAATACTCAGGTAGATAGGATGTGTGATTATGGCTATGATGGGTGAAAAGTGTTGGTGTGGAAGTTTGCTTAATGGGGTTATGAAAGTGTAGATAGTTAAGGTGTTCAAAGAAAGTAAGTAGGTATGGTATAGCTAAAATAGGTAGAAGTGATAGAAGGAGTAAGGGTTTCAAGTGTGTAAGTGTAGTGTTAGGTGGCATTGTAGACATAATGTGTGTAGGTTAGTTTACAGGGAGAAGAGCAGTTGGTCTAGTAGGATAACTAGTGGAAAGTGGGTTGTAGCACTTTAAGGGGTTGGACAATGTAATTGGTTATATAGATAGAGGGTGTGGCCAATGTGTATATATATGTAGATGTACTGGGAAGCGGGTGGAAATTGGGGGCAGGGTAGGGGAGCGGAGTGAACCCGCAGGGCGAACAGAGTGGGTACAGCCACAGTAGGAGTGAGCCCAAGGAGAACAATTAGTGGAGAGCTGATTGTTAAGGTAAGTGAAGATGGGAGGTGAGAGTCTTGATAGTGGGAATAGAGGAAGGGTAGCTAACTGATACAGAGTAAGAAGGTAGAGGGATATAGTGGGACTATAACTCTACAAGCTAGAAATACTGTATTCTTGCGAGTTGTGTTATAAGACAGAATGATAGATCTAGGAGAAAGGTGCCATCTAGTGGCCAAAAGCTGTATAGCTACTATAGTTTCTTTTTGGGAGGTAGCAGGTCTTGGAATTTGAGGGGGGAACGATATAATATACTTACAAGGGTATAGGAGGGGAGGTAGGCTAAGAAGAAGAAAAATGAAGGTTATGGCTGCTGGCTGCCCTAGCAGTGGAGTGTACTTTAAGACCTACAGTAATTTATACAATGTTGCTTCCACAGATGAATGTTATATAACACATACTTTCTTCACTTGTATTGTCCTTGAGGGGCTGTTGCTCAGGGCTGGAGAAGATTCAATTCCTTATTTTAGGGTGAAGATGGCAATTATACGATGGTTTAAGGCTGTTGGCCAATAAGACAGGGCAGTTCCACAGCTTTAGTGCCGTACGAGCAGGTAGGGCAATTTCTTCACTTGTATTGTCCTTGAGGGGCTGTTGCTCAGGGTGGGAGAAGATTCAATTCCTTAGTTTAGGGTGAAGACGGCAATTATAAGATGGTTTAAGGTTGTTGGCCAGTAAGACAGGGCAGTTCCACAGCTTTAGTGCCGTACAAGCAGGTAGGGCAAACAAAGTATGTACACCAGAGCTAAGGGACGCACAGCAGCCAAGGGAAAGACCTGGATGTAAGGTGTATAAAACCACAGTCATATGAGAAATGGACCAAAAATATGAGGCAATAAACTGGACATTCTGCAAGCTTCCGTACAGCTGAAAAGTATGCTGCCTCATGTTGTTGGTGTTTTCCTCCAAATATCTGGCCCTACCTGGCAAATAGCAGAGGAGTCATTCAATAATGATAAACATGTGAGTTTAAGACTCCACATCCATCAGAAAAGTCATGCTAATACAAAACCTATTATTCTATGAACTAAGTTTGTAAGAGCAATATTTAAAATCTGTCCCTAAATGTCCATGTATAATTGCCCTTACTGTGACTTTTCCTTTTTTCCATTCTAAGGTAGGTTTAAGCGTAGCTGAGTGGGTTTGCATGTTACACAGCTCTGCTCAGCATTGCTTATACATCTCGTAGCAGCTAAATACAAATGTATAGCTAAAATCTCAATGACAAGATAGTGTAGTGGTTAGAGGCCCGGCTTTCCATGCAGGTGTTCATGGTTCGAGTATCAAGACAGGCACTTTATTTTTATATGGGAAAGCATTGTTAAAATTAATTTTTTATATTAAATTATGTAGTAAGTGATATTTGTCACCTAGGGTAGTGTAGCTGGTCCACAATGGAAGTGTCAGTGCATATATGAAATCACCCATGCATGCACAAGTGTCCCACACAGCATAGTCACACCCCAAGGTAATGTAATGAAAGCACATAGGGGGATGTGATGTAAAGTAAATCATATACACTTAATAATATGTCAGTAATGATTCATTAATTTACAATCTTGATATATTTTTTAAAATGAAAACTAAGCAATGCTAAGCAGTGCTCTGCTCTGCTTAGCCAGTTTAAGCATTGCTTAGATGTACATTCTAAGTAGCAGTTAGCTCAGCTAAATAGATCTGTGCACTGTTAAGCAGTGCTCAGTATTTAACCCTTTAGGCAATGTTCAACTTATCTTAACAGACCTAACCTTCTGTTAGCATCACTTAGCTTTGCGCAAAACCGTGCAAACCCACTTACAACTGCTTAAAAGTGCTTTAATCATTCTGTCTTCATCAACCCTTGTTATGCCCAGCAACAAAATAATCATCCCTGTAAAGTCTTGGATCCAGGACACTATGCACTACAACCACAGCAATCTACCACTACACCATCTGAGCTGTGAGGATTTGTAATGCTTTTACAAACATATTGTGCATTATGGTCATTCAACATTAATGAAAAAATAAAGGTTCCGCAGATCCTCTGATGTCCACCACAAAAGCTTTTAATGTGAAATAAGCAACACTGCACAATAGGTCCACATGAAGCACACACAAAACACAAAAGGATCAATGTTAAGCGCTTTCATCTGCCGATTGCAGACTTCCTCAGAACATTGCTTTTAAAATTGATCTTGGTATTTAAACAGTATTTGGCGCCAAAACAACTCTAGTGATTTAAAGACACATACATAAATAAATATATTGCACATCTCTCCATAATTAAAAATGCATAAATATAGCTAATATGAGTAAGGATTATTTAAACAATTTCTGACTTCTCCATATTTGTTATTGTATATTCTAATATAAATAATTTATTCTTATTAAATTAGATATATAAAATTCATTACATATGTCCAAATATATATATTATACCTATCTATTTACTATATAAATTCATTTTACAATCGTACTAACTATAATAAATATAATAAAATGTAATAAAATGTAAAATATATGTAAAAAATATATAAAAAATGACAATATATATAATGGTCTTATAATAATTACTCTACATAAATTATGGTATACAATATTCCATGAGGAATGTTATCTTTAAATTCCTATGCCTATTATATTACGATCATTCACATTTTTAGGAAAGGTTTAATACTTATGAAGTCATTGAGTCCTGGTTTTCTTGTGGCGTCTGTTAACATCTGCCACTGACTCTCTTTACAGGCTAATTTATTTTTCCAATCTCCTCCTGTTGGATTCAAATATTCCTGATCAATAATAGTAAATGTGAAGAAATGTTTTTCTCCTGCCTCTTTGATATGTCTGTACAAAGCATTCTTCTGATCTTTAATTTTAATTCTGTAATAATGTTCGTAAATCCGCTTTTTTAATTGTCTCTCTGTCTTTCCTATATAGAAAGCTGGACAGGATTTACATTTGGCTAAGTACACTACCTGTTTTGTATAACAACATCCTCCCCTACTCTTGATTTTTGTATGGTTCACATCTTCTAACTTTATGTATGTAGTAGTATTGATATATTGACATTGTAAACAATTCCCACATTTTCTAGTAGATATATCTGTATTCTTTTTGTTCTTTCCTTGACTACCTGTCTTCTCTAATAATTTCTTAATGTTGGGGGCTGTCCTATACACTATTGTTGGTTTACAACCTAACTTTTCCCTAGTAACATCTGTGACAGTAATGATATTCCAACATCTCTCCACTATCTCCTTTATATAATTCACATATGGTGAATATGTCAACACACATACTCTTCCTTCCTTAAATATATTTTCTGTGTGATTTTTATGTGTACCTTCATATCTACCCATTAATGGTATATATTTATGATTCCATTCTGAACTTACATATTTGATAGTATCTTTCAATAATTCTGTTGGGTATCCTCTATCCTTGAATAATTTGTATATAAATGTCATCTCACTTTCCATATCTGTTTTGGTTGATGACATTCTAGCTCCCCTTATACATTGGCCCTTTACAATATTTTTAAATATATGTCTAGGGTGATTACTACTGAAATATATATAGTCATTAGAAAATGTTGCTTTCCTGTGCACCTTAGATGCATATCCATCATCCTTTTTATATATGAATGTGTCCAAATACGAAATACCACTTTCACTAATATTATACGTGAACTTTAAAAAATCTGTGGTCGTATTAATGTATTCCATAAATTTCAATATATCTTCCTTATCACCTTTCCATAAAATAAATATATCGTCTAAAAACCTAGCATAAAATATTATATTGTCCTTATATATACTATTCAATACATAAGTATTCTCCCATTCTAGCATCACTAGATTCGCAAATATGGGTGCACATGATGCACCCATTGCCACTCCTTTATTCTGTCTAAATATCTCACCTTCATAGGATATATAGTTATGGTCTAAAATTAATGACATCATATCTAAAATAAGCACAATTTTATCCCAACTTAAGTCAGAATATGTTCTCAAGCTGTTACAAAAATAATCTAATCCTTCTTCCTTCGGTATACACGAGAATAAGTCACAGACATCTATTGTCACAAATTTATATTCTATATTACACACCTGTGGTGTTAATTTCCTTAAAAAATCCCAAGAATCTATCATCAAATGTGGTATATTTTTGTATATATTTTTGACCCATCTATTAATAGTGTAACCAATATTAAAAGTTTTTGATTTTGAGCCTGAAATGATGGGTCTGAAAGGTGGTTGGAATATGGATTTATGAATCTTGGGAATACCCACAATATGTGCCATCTTGGGATATTCTATCCGTATAAAATCATACACTTCTACACTATTAGAATATACAATAACAAATATGGAGAAGTCAGAAATTGTTTAAATAATCCTTACTCATATTAGCTATGTTTATGCATTTTTAATTATGGAGAGATGTGCAATATATTTATTTATGTATGTGTCTTTAAATCACTAGAGTTGTTTTGGCGCCAAATACTGTTTAAATACCAAGATCAATTTTAAAAGCAATGTTCTGAGGAAGTCTGCAATCGGCAGATGAAAGCGCTTAACATTGATCCTTTTGTGTTTTGTGTGTGCTTCATGTGGACCTATTGTGCAGTGTTGCTTATTTTACATTAAAAGCTTTTGTGGTGGACATCAGAGGATCTGCGGAACCTTTATTGCCGTTTTCCAGTTAGCCGGCTTATCCGAGTACTGAGTTGCTTCATACTTCATTGATTTTCTTTGTTGCTGCTGCAGGCATGGCTGGTATCGGTGAGGACACGCAGACAAGCCCTGAGGTGAACGAACTATCACAGTTACGAGCGGAAGTCACAGGTCTACATGCTGAAATGAGGAAACTCTCTAATATGTTTCAAAGTCTAATGGAAATGAACAAACTAGCGCCAGACAAACATTTGGAGCAGGTAAATCAGCCTAACGCTAATCTGCATTGCTGCTCTAAAAAAGAAATAGTTTTAACGGTTGGTACGAGTAGTGATACAGATATACCAAATGGACAACCCAGTCCAGCAAACAGTCTATCGGAGACTCACAGAGAGTCTTTGGAGATGGTACAAACTGAAGATAAATTCGTTTTAACTCCAGATAAAGACTTCACCTTTGACTTCAGTATGCTACAGGATCGTATGGACATTGAGAGGAAAGGGGCCATACCTAAAGCACATACAGTGCTTAAAACATATGCGACAACAGGAAACAAGGAAATGGGCACAACTAAAGGTACTTTTTATAAAAAAACAGTTTCAAGCCCTAATAAGCCCATATTTGTAAATGAGACTCATAACAAGAAGGGCAGTAGAAACAAAGAAGCTGTTAATGTGAATGATGACTTTAATGCATTTTTAAATAATGAATATGATTTTAACACAGTATACCAAACACCACGCCCTCTAGTGGTTAACAATAGTAATTCTTTAAAAGAAATGATTTATAATTTTGGGAAAAAGTTAACCCTTATAAGGAATTTAAAGGTAGACAATGCATATCTTAACAAATGTATAAATATTCAAGTTGTACCTAAAGGAATCAGATTTTTCAAACTACCAATGGGATTGACATATAATGATCAAGTTAGGTTTGAATTTAATAACTTGTTTGATGAATTTGGGATAAAATATATGAATTTAATAATACAACACAATGATGAGAAAATATCAACCCTGATTCATGAAGTAGAAATCATTAATCACAGTATATTATTACACCATGAATTTGAAACATGGAAGGAACTATACAATAAACAGTTCTATCTGGCAGACAAACAGGCACAAAGTGTATTCGCAAGAAAACATGGCAAGTTAGATAGGGATGTGGAAGCATATAGGGCCAACAAAGCATACATATGGCCATTGGAAAGGAGGTCCACACATATAGATAGGAAGTATAGTGAGAGAGATATGAGAGATGAATATAAAGAAAATTTTCAGGGGGGAAGGTTTCATCCGACATACAGGAAAAACCCACATTATTACAACAAATTCAACAAGAAATTTTAGTAAAAGATAGAATAGTGGATAATGTGTCAAAGAAAAAGGAAGTTACGAGAGATATTGATAGAGAGTCTCCAGATAATATTTTAGTAGATAATACAAAGAATTCAAATAGTTCACAGATTATGAGTACTTTTAATGGTTTTAATGTATACAATTATTCAGATTTTATAGTCCAAGAGGAATTTTATACATTGTTAGCTAAAGGCATGAAATTCATACCGAATTCTAGTTTTAAACTAGTAGAAAGCATTAAAGATATCAAGTTATTTTGTAGGAAGCTAAATCTAGCCCTACAATTTAATGAAAGTGAACAAAATAGACCCCATGTAGAAGGGGTATTAAAGAAAAAGAGCAGTTATATTCCCATAAGTAACCCTACTGTCAGCCACTATGAGAATATGGTTTGCAATGACATATACCAATTTAATAGGAATGTTATAAGGAATAAACAACAGTGCGATGTAGAAAAGGATAATCTAAGTACAGAAGAGAGAGAATGTTTGAATAATCTAATCAAGAATTCTGATATTAGAATAATGAGACCAGACAAAGGGGGAGGGGTGGTTATATTTCCGAAACATGACTACAAAGCTGCCATACACAAAATCTTATACGAATCTGGTAACTATGAAGCTATATCAGTGAATCAAGTAAATATAGGATATAGGCGTATAGATTTATTCATAGAAGAATATCTATTGGATAATAGAATTACCAAGGAAGTGTATGATTTTATACGGATAGAATATCCCAAGATGGCACATATTGTGGGTATTCCCAAGATTCATAAATCCATATTCCAACCACCTTTCAGACCCATCATTTCAGGCTCAAAATCAAAAACTTTTAATATTGGTTACACTATTGATAGATGGGTCAAAAATATATACAAAAATATACCACATTTGATGATAGATTCTTGGGATTTTTTAAGGAAATTAACACCACAGGTGTGTAATATAGAATATAAATTTGTGACAATAGATGTCTGTGACTTATTCTCGTGTATACCGAAGGAAGAAGGATTAGATTATTTTTGTAACAGCTTGAGAACATATTCTGACTTAAGTTGGGATAAAATTGTGCTTATTTTAGATATGATGTCATTAATTTTAGACCATAACTATATATCCTATGAAGGTGAGATATTTAGACAGAATAAAGGAGTGGCAATGGGTGCATCATGTGCACCCATATTTGCGAATCTAGTGATGCTAGAATGGGAGAATACTTATGTATTGAATAGTATATATAAGGACAATATAATATTTTATGCTAGGTTTTTAGACGATATATTTATTTTATGGAAAGGTGATAAGGAAGATATATTGAAATTTATGGAATACATTAATACGGCCACAGATTTTTTAAAGTTCACGTATAATATTAGTGAAAGTGGTATTTCGTATTTGGATACATTCATATATAAAATGGATGATGGATATGCATCTAAGGTGCACAGAAAAGCAACATTTTCTAATGACTATATATATTTCAGTAGCAATCACCCTAGACATATATTTAAAAAAAATATTGTAAAGGGCCAATGTATAAGGGGAGCTAGAATGTCATCAACCAAAACAGATATGGAAAGTGAGATGACATTTATATACAAATTATTCAAGGATAGAGGATACCCGACAGAATTATTGAAAGATACTATCAAATATGTAAGTTCAGAATGGAATCATAAATATATACCATTAATGGGTAGATATGAAGGTACACATAAAAATCACACAGAAAATATATTTAAGGAAGGAAGAGTATGTGTGTTGACATATTCACCATATGTGAATTATATAAAGGAGATAGTGGAGAGATGTTGGAATATCATTACTGTCACAGATGTTACTAGAGAAAAGTTAGGTTGTAAACCAACAATAGTGTATAGGACAGCCCCCAACATTAAGAAATTATTAGAGAAGACAGGTAGTCAAGGAAAGAACAAAAAGAATACAGATATATCTACTAGAAAATGTGGGAATTGTTTACAATGTCAATATATCAATACTACTACATACATAAAGTTAGAAGATGTGAACCATACAAAAATCAAGAGTAGGGGAGGATGTTGTTATACAAAACAGGTAGTGTACTTAGCCAAATGTAAATCCTGTCCAGCTTTCTATATAGGAAAGACAGAGAGACAATTAAAAAAGCAGATTTACGAACATTATTACAGAATTAAAATTAAAGATCAGAAGAATG
>NC_056744.1:520144444-520176944 GCF_019279795.1 Protopterus annectens
ACATATACACATAACACTGCTACACACAATCTTGGCAGTCGGTTAACAATGGCCAGGCATACATAACCCTCAGCTGTACAGATTTCCACAGAATGTCCAGTGTTTGGGACCATATTTATGGCCACTGCTGCATACCACTTCCAGGAGTCTGCTAAGTCACTGGGATGATATCAGAAGTGAAGTCACTAAATAATGATATACTACACTTCTGAACTTCTTACTGCAAGACATGTGGACAAAGCCTGACAAACTTGGGGACAGGGGGCCAAAAAGAGGGACATATATCACATAATGGTGTAGCAAACAAACAGTTGCTGGTGTTACAGGGTTTGTTGTAAGATAACATCCCTGAAGGATATGTCTGAAACATAAATGGAAGTCAACATTTACTGACTACAATCCTCACATTATCCTACTGATGTCTCAAAACAGAAATTGTCTGAGTAACAGACTAAGCATAACAAGCAAACCTATGGGCATTCTGTGGACATCTGGACAGTTGGAGATATGCCAGAGACATATCACTGTCAGTAGTCAAGTCACACAGATAATGCATGTCCAGACAAACCCTGGTAATCTACCAATCGTCTATGTGTATAACAGCAATACTGTACCCATTTCTGGAATTTTGTCATCTATGTTGTTGGGCTGTCTCCACATTTCTTGTTCTGAGAGGTATTTCCACCTACCGTCTGTGAAGCTGTAGCCCCCACACCTCCATAATGTTCTCCTCACAGGCAAGGAAAAAGGGCAAGGCTCACATGAAGGACTTAATTATAGCACTGTCTTGCTATGGCATTGGCTAATGGAAAGGCAACACAGCTGCTCTGGATGCAAGTAGCAAGTGGGAGACACTAATTGGTGTATAGGCCAACACCTGCTCATGAGCATTACCTACAAAAGGCAAGCTGCTGCATATGCAACACAGGTCTGAACCCATATACACAAAGACAGACTGTGACTACACAAACCTAAACACTTGATTTATTCTGAGGAAACCCTTCAGCACTATAACAGGTATGTCAATCACTGAAGCTTGTAATGGAATTCAGAAGGGAAGTGCAATCATTTGAAATAGAAAGTTAAACACTAGGTCACAACAAGACCTGCTGGACTCAAATGCTGCTGTCTGGCACCTATGGCCATTCCTGGTTGCTCTGTCTGCAGTGACATGGATCACAGCTCTGGCCCCTGAGTTACCCCAGTAAAGGTCAACTCATGTATGGCTACTACTGGATTGTCTGCTATCCAATACAGACTGTGACACTGCTAGGCCAGCTACCTGGGATGTTGTAAATATTCATATATCACCTGTGAATGCTACTATGATACATATGCTTGTCATACAAATGTAAGAGAATTATATAGGGTATGTGCAAAGTAAACAACAGGTGCAGAAGTGTGTGTGTTGAACTGTATGTTATATACTGAGCCCATACCTGTCAATTGTCCAGAGTTTTGCAGACTGACCACATGTTTACCTCATGTTTCTGGTCAATGCCTCATACAGTTGTGTATTGTCTGGAAAATCACTGGCAACCCATTCAAGACTGAAGTCATAACATAATAGCATACATTTGAATGTCAGATGTCATATCCTGTGGAGTAGTCCTGTGAATGCGAAACCATCTTTGCTACCAACTAAGCGTATTACAGCTAGATTTATAAAGTGGCACTATTTTCCAGCCTTTGCCCACCAGTGATGTGTGCCTTTCTGTAGGTGTCTTGTTCTAACAAGAACTATGTGTCTAAGCATAAAACCCATGTCAATGCAAGCATGCCATGTCCTGTAGAATGCTGACATTTGTGCAGTCACTGACACATGCTTTACAGCTGTGGAGAACACACTAACCTTACCAGGTTACTCATCCCATTATACATTTGGATCCCAAATGGAGGACTGCAAAGCCACAGAAGGTGGAGTTTTAAACATTATCATGCACATACACACCTCCAGGCTGGCCAAACAGTATGACACATGGGAGACATCCTGAGTGCAGTTAACAGTTGGCAAAACACCTACACAAATCATAGCTAGTTATAAACCTCCAACCATGACTCTGGATACCCATTACACTTATCTGGACTTGTGGAATCTGTCAAGATTCACCCATCTACCCTGCTCCTGGGTGACTTTAACTACCCAAACATAGTGTGCATGACCTATACTACCTGAACATGAATGCACAGAGATTCCTTAGCTTTGTGAATGGCAGTGCAGTAGATCAGCTGGTCAACACTCCTACGACAGGTGGAAATATCCTGTACCTAGTCCTAACCAACATGAGCAGCCACTGTAGCACTCTTACAGTGTCATCCTCCTTGGTAAGATCTGACCACATAGCCATCACTGTTCAGGTCATCATCTCCCCTGCCCCCGTCAGAGTCAAACAAAATAAACTTTACAAAAATGACTATAAATCTCTTCAGAGCAGGTAGAAGTACCTTTACAGCCACTGTCCCATTAGTTGGAACGAGCAGTAGTGTCCAAGCCCACACCACAATACTATGTGAGCACCTACATAGCTGTATGGATTCAGCAATACCTTGCAGGACAACATCATCTCCCTCAAGGGAGGGTAAACATCTGTGGTGGACAGCAGCAATATACAAATACCCTAATAGGTGGATATAAATGCTGGACAGGGCCAAGAAGGAGCAGGTGCCTTATTGGAAGCAATGTCACCTTGGTTTAAACAAGCAAATAAGGTCACAGGTACATTATGCTAAGGCTATCTTTGAGTGCAAATAGGACACATCCACCAAGGCCAATTATAAAGTCTTCCACACATATGTCTTCAATCCCAGAGGCAACACCTAAATCTGCTCTGTAGTGGTGGTCAATAACACTGCATATACATACGGCATAGATATTGCCAACATGCTGCAGACAGGTGAAGTGTAAATATCACCCTCTTGTCCCCGCATTGGTACATATGTGCATGCACAGCATCTGCCCCCCCCATCATCAGGAAGCAGGTCCATAATGACCTCTCAATGGCAAGACACAGAGGTCTCCCCAGGCCTGATACCATCCCTGGCATTCAACATTATTTTACTGCCTGCACTTTAACAAAGTCATTTTTGTGTTTAAATTACCTGTTTATACGATTACCACCCGTCCCGTTGTCAGCGGGACACTTATGGTTGGGCCCTTTCATCCCACTTCCCACAGTCACCAAGCGTGGGATTTTAAAAGTCCCGTTTTTCCTCTTTTCGCAATTGTGAATTCAATTGCCATGGAAAAGCCGAAAATACTTCTGTTTTTTCCACGGCAATGCGGCTACGACACCACCCGGACCTGCAGTTAGAGGGATTCCCTGCTAGGTCCGGGTGGTAATGCAACACAGTAATTGGCTGCAGGGACTGGAAGGGGCGGGGATTTACTAAGAAGAGCCCAATAAAGGTCGCAGCTGTAGACCACTAAGCTCTTCAGCTGCAAATGAAAAAGATCTGAGAATTCTATTTCTGAAGCCAGCCCAGCCAGCCAGCCAGCCAGCCAGCCTGCAAGGGAGCCTGCTAGCCAGCAAGGGATCCTGCCAGCCAGCCCAGCCACCACTTGAGCATCCAAGTAGCTATTCCAGCAGGAAGGAAGCAAGCTAGCCCAACAATAACTATGATAGTGGTAAGTACATAATAGCATTTTGTGGCTTTAGTTATTTAAAATGGGAATATTGTGCTTTATTTAAGTTTTTAATGTTTAGAGGTAGATGGGGATATAGTATGCAGTATTTAAATATGTGCAGTGGTTATTTTGAGATTCTTGAGTAGTAGTTTAAAATGGAAATATATTGTGGTTTATTTTTTTTAATGTTTAGAGGTAGATGGGGGTGCAGTACGCAGTATTTAAATCTGTGCAGTGGTTATTTTGATATTTTTAAGTAGTAGTTTTTAAAGGTATAAAACCTGAATGCATATATAATTGTTATTATTCTTGGGGGTATGATTTGGAAGCATTACTTTTAAAAGGCTGAACTGTATATAGAAGTTGTTTATTTCTGGTGGGGGGCAGTGAAATATAAATTTAGTGTGATGTATTTCTATTGTCGCAGCTTTTTCTGGGTATTGTCTGTTTGGAGATAGAAAATGTTCAAGCATAGTTTTCACTTTTTTGTATGGAAATGTGTACAATTTAATGCTGTTTTCAGGAAGTTAGGATATACTGTTTGGGTAATATTTCCTGTTAGTTCCTGCAAGTCAATGTGTATGTGGTACAACTGTCTACCTTTTGAGGGGGAATGTTAACAATTAATGTAATTCATTTATTATTCTAGTAGGTACATGTTGCCAATTTGCCGAAGCTGTTTCAAGATTGTTTTCATTTATACTTGTAAATGTGTGCATTTAATTTATTATGCATTTTTAATAAGGTTAAAATGTACTGCTTTGCTTGTAATGTGAATATGGGTGTGCTGCTTTTACTTGGGCCTGTTTATTGCATTGCTGTGCTGGGTAAATTACTCTTAATTGCTATGTTTTGAGGTAAAAGGAGCCCATGGAGTCTGTTGCACATTGTAGTTTATATTACTTCTCTTGCAAGAAGTATTTTTAAAAGTTAAAATGTTTACAAACTTTTTTCCTGTTTATTTTTTTTTTTGGTGGATGGATGCTCAGAAGCTAATGCAATGTATTTTAGATTGTGCTAAACCATGTTGTTGTTACAGGGTAGTTTGTTTTTATATTCCAAAACGACAAAGGATTCAGTTCCCAAAAAGTTAATTATTATATATCTTGTTTTAGCGCCTCGGCCATTACAGCCTTCAAAGAGTACACATTTATCAGAAAAACACTCCCCTATTTATACATCAAACAATCATTTGATTCACTTAAAATAACAATCAATAAAACAATTAAGCATACATTTTAAATAAATTAAAGCAGACTTCTTCAATTAACTTCTCTGTTCAAACCTCTTGGTGTCTGTGTATCAAACTTTAATATAAATACAGTTTCCTTATAAGTTAAGACACTTTTAATTAATCTTTCATCCCCTCTCTTAATAAACCCTTCTTCCAAAATAGTACCTTGCAACAAGTTAGCATCACCATTATGTTCTTCCTTAAAGTGGGATGCTTTAGGACTTTCCAATCTCCCCTTCTTTAGGCTCTAATATGTTCCTGCAACCTAATTCTAAATTTCCTTTTAGTTTTCCCAATATAGAAAAGGTTGCAGGGACATTTGAGACAATAAATTACACCCCTTGAATCACATGTAAAATGACTGTGTGGTTTGAACATTCTACCATTGATCCTAGGAAAGTCCAATCTAACAAAAGAACATATACTACAATTATTACATGGCCTAGTACCATAAGATGATAAAGGAATAGAGGGGTTAACTGCTGGGGTAATATAATATGCCCTAACTAGTTTGCTTTTATAAGTTGCAAAGTTTGTAGTTTGTGTTCTAGTGATGTCTTCAATAAACTTATGTACTGTTTTCATTATAATCCGATTACGACCAGTGCTGCTGTTGGGCATGTTCATTAATAGATCATTGTGCTGTGTAAATTAGTGCCATACATTTCTTTTAACTGCTGTGGTCAAAAGCTAAATCAGGTCTATCGTATCCATGGTGCATTCTCATTCATTTTAGTGTTTTTTGGTTCAGTGAATGTGGCTAACTTTTTTTTTTCTTGAGGGGCGGGGTGAGGTGGGCATGTTCGGTGGTAAAAAATAATGCATTTCATTTTCTACAAGCTGTAATAATGTTAGTTTTCATAGGTTTTGGTTCATAGGTTTATAGATTAGTACTAAGCTAACTGCCCTTGAAAGCCATTTTAAACTTAGCCAATTATCCCTTGTGAGGCTTAAACCCTGCACTTTGTGTTTGTAAGGCAAGCACCTTAACCATTAGGCCACCCTCCCAATGCCCCCTACATTACCTCATTTACTATTTGACCTTTTTCAAACTGTTTGTAATAACTCTTTTCTGCTCCATTCCTCGGTTCTTTCACATGCCAATGTTTTTCAAGCCAGTTCTTTCATATGCCAATGTTTTTCGAGCAGGTTCTTTCATGTGCCAATGTTTTTCGAGCCAGTTCTTTTGTGTGCCAATGATTTTTGAGCCAGTTCATTTGTGCTGTGCAGCAGTATGTTACTGCACCCTACAAACACAGTTTTGGTAAATATGTTGCATATCAGGTAAGTACAGATTCAAGCATGAAGAGAGCAGCAGTTTCATCACAGTCAACCAGCAGCAAGAGAATGTGCAAGTGGCAGGACGTTTGGAAAACAGAATTTGACTGGATCGAGAGATGCACTGATGTCAAAGCATTCTGCAGGTACTGCAAGAGAGAATTTCTAGTGACCCATGGTGGAAGAAAAGATGTTGCACGACATGAGGCAACTGAATAACATAAGACTGCTATTCTTCAAGCTAAATCCAGTCACATGATGACAAAGTGGGCAAGGAACACAAACCTTGAGGGGCCAGGACTTAGGAACATTACAGCAGAAGCCTCTGAGGTGTTCCATGCTGTTAAGCACAATATTTCCTATAACAGCTTGGACTATGCAGTAAAGTTGGCCAGCCAGTTGTACAGTGACTCGGACACTGCAAAGAAACTATCTTGTGGCAGAACCAAGGTGGAAGCCATAGTCGAAAATGTTTTGGGACCGCACTCATTGAAATGCCTCTTGCATGACCTTCAAAAACCAGGCACTTCATTTGCAATTTCATCAGATGCTTCCAACAAGGGGAACTTAAAATTATTTCCCCTTGTTGTGAGGTATTTTTCTAAAAAAGAAGGGGTGGTGAATGGCCTTTTGGACTTCTATGAAGACCCTGATGAATCTGCACAGGCTATTTCACAGCAAATTTCCAACATTATGGAAAGGCACTCCTTGCCCTGGAACAGCATTTCAGCTTATGGGGCTGATAATGCCAGTGTGAACTATGGGAAGAAATCTGGTGTGTATACCAGATTAAAAGAAAAGTGCCCATCACTCCAGAAGGCTAACTGTGTTGCCCAGATCATTCACAATGCAGCCAAAAAAGCTGCAGCACAACTACCGTACAACGTGGAAGTATTTGTAATGAAACTTTTCAGCCACTTCTCAAGTTCGGCCACAAGGAACGGAGACTTGAAAGACTTCTTTGAGTTTTGTGGCATGAAATTTGAGAGTCTGTTAAGACATGTGCCAACAAGGTGGCTGTCGCTACTCCCAGACATTGAAAGAGTAGTGAATAATCTCCCAGTGCTCCAGTCCTATTTCCTCTCTCAGGGAGAAGAGGAGACACCCCTGGCAGATATGGCAATACTTTTCAGCTAATGGACATGGAGAGAATGAATTGCCTACGCTGCCCCAGTACTATTTGCACTTTCTCTGTGCTGTTCTTGTTGATTTTAATGAACATACAAGTACATTAGAAAAAATCAGCACTTACTGCCATGGAAACTTTTTGTGTAATGGTCTCTCTGAAGCAAAAACTGCAGGCAAGAGCTGAAAGGTGCTTTCTTTGGAGGGAAACTTAGGGCACCTATGAGCACATTAGACAGCAGTTCTGCTAACAAACTGAAAAGAGACTTCATTCTGTTCTTGGAGACAGCAGTGAAATACCTGGAACAGTGGTTTGATTATACTGAAAGCAACTACTTGTTTACACTAAATTATCTCTAAATGAGCCCTTTGCCTTCAGTGACTTGCTTAATGTGACCACTGCCCTGAGTCTGCAGGATGTAGATGAAGATTATCTTTTTAGGGACTACTTGGCAATTATGTCCTCTCTCGAACAATTATGTAACACAAGCTTGACCCCAGGAGAGAAGTGGCTGAAGCTTTTCAAAGAAGGGCCTGAACTGACTACACTATATCCGGTAATTGCTAGGGTTTTATCTATACCGACCTCAAACGCATTTGCAGAAAGTGTGTTTTTCTTTGGTGAAAGGTAAATGGACAGATGTGCAAAACCGATGTAGTGTGGACTTGTTAAAAGCTGAACTAATGAGGAGTGTAAATTACCGGATGAAATGTTGTGACTTTTACTCAAATATTGTTTCAAATCTGGCCCTTCTTCAAGCCATAAAATCAAATTCAAAATACACTTTAAAAAAAAAGTGATTTAGTGTACTAGTGTGCAGTATAAAGTACTAGGGTGCAGTTTGTAATTTTGTGTTTTTCTTTGTTTAGCATTAATTTGCTAGGGTGCAGTATGTAGTACTAAGGTATGTAGTTTTGTGTTTTTTTCTTTGCTTTAGCTTTAATTGACAAAAAAAAAAAGTCTTAATTTTATACTTGGCTTGTATGTGGTATGTAGATTTTTTTAAGTTTTCTTTCTGAATAGTAATGGTTGGTTTATGAATTTTTTAACTTTTTAAATAAACAAGTGTCTGTTTAATGAGTAGTGTGTTTTTTATTCCTTTAAAGTTTATTTACTGTTACAACTGATTAATGTGTGTGTTTGCAGTAGTTCACTTCATTTAAATGGTTTGAGTCTGTAATGTCACAATGTTGTATCCATAACTAATACTGCATCTCCTTTAACAACTCTGGTGATGTTGTGTTGGGGGTGTGGCCAGTGTCATGTTGGCCACACACCCTAGCCTATTGACCACACCCCCATGTCCCACTTTGCCCTTGTTAAAAGGTGGCAACCCTACCTGTTTAACTGTTGTAGGCTACACACTCAAGTGTAATAGCCATTTCTGTGGATTCAAAGTGTTTTTTTGATTGCATCTGCTTTATTTTCTGAAAAAAACAAAAAAATATATACTTGTTTTCCCGCCTTTCTAAGCTAGTATAGTCCAGTTTTCAGGTTAGTGCTGAATTCAGGGCTGTGTAACAAGTTTCTGTGTTCACCCATATCTTACTTGGATAGAGGGAAGTTTCTCTGTTCACTTTGAGAGAGGGAACTTTGAGCAGCCTATCTGTCCCTGGAGGAATGGTTTCAGCCCAGAAACTAGTAGTTTATTGGCCATTTTGGACTAATTTCTCTCTCTCTCATTTTCCTGCTATAAAACACACATTTGCACGGTTTTGCATGCCGGGCAGCACCGGTTAGCTAGGGTATAACTATTCCTGGCTCCACAAAGTCTACTCTTCAATTTTTCCCTTGGAACTAGACAAAATTTCAACTTAAGCACTCAAATCATTCACTTCTCATACCAGCACTTGCTCAAAACTCATAGCAAGCACTAATAAACCTTAGCACTAGACCTCCCCATACTGTAGAGAAGGACAAGGCTCTCTATTCGACCTTACCAGTCAATCAGTGAAACAGTTCACTGTACCTATCCAGGCATGTCCAAAGGGTAGTTTCAGGTGTACGCTCCAGTCCAACTGGTGAATCTGGGCATTTTGAGGCAATGTTACAAGTGCTTCATGTACACAGACAACCCTCTCCTCCTTCCACCAAACACTAATACATGCGAGAGATGCAATTATACAGCCAAACTGGAGGCTAAGCTCTTTCAACCCAAGAAACCCAAGACTGGCCCAGGCAGTCAAGAGGAGAAGGGAATGACTTGCATCACACCACCAGTCTCACATAGACCTATGAAACCAGCATCGGCAAAAACCACACATAAATACAAGAAAACATACTAGGAGGCTCTAAATAAAAATCTGCCGAAGCAACAGAGCCCTCAAAAGCAGACATCCAAGCAACCTCCACCCCTCAACACAAACCATGCAACACATACTTCACAAAACCAGTGTGCCACACAATTACAGCCCTTAAGGCAAAATAACATACCCAACACACTAGTAATAGGTGACTCTATAGTCAGGCACACTGACGTCCCACTCACTAGGCTGAACAAGGAGAAGGTTACTGTTAGCTGCCTGTCAGGTACCAGGATCCACCACATAACACAAGCACTCAGGTCACTCCAGAACATGTACAAATATGACTCTGTCATTGTCCATGTTGGTGTGAATGACCTGAGCCATACCTCCCTGGACCACATGAAAAGAGACATGGAGGAGCTCTCTGATCACAAAGCCCAGGCCGGTATGACCCTGACCCTAAGTAGCATCCTGCCCTCACCAAGAATGATACCACGGTATAGAGAAAAAAATATCAATTTCAATAATTGGCTAAGCTTCTGGTGTCACTCAAAGGGGATCCAGTGTCTGTCAGCCTGGGATGACATGCTCGACAAGCCATGCTGCTTTGCTAGAGATGGCTTGCAACTGTCACACTTAAGCTTTTGAATACTGGCCAAGGCTCTTGCCACCACCATAGTGCCTTTTTTAGGAAAGGCTCAAAAGACAAACCCACCACCGTAAATAGCACAAGTAACAAAAAACTGAGGGTAATGCTACTCAATGCCAGAAGTCTAAACCTCAAAATGCACGCACCCAAGGCACTCCTCAGTATGGAGAAAATCGATATATGTGCAGTAACAGAAACCTGGCTTAAGGCTCCAGAGAGCACCCCGGCACTAACAGGCTACAACTCATACCATACATTTTGGCCCTAAAACCAAGATCGAAATACAAAAGGCAGGGGGGAGCATCCATATTTATCAAGGATACCCACACCTCCAGGTTAGTGGCACAGCACAATGCTTCAGAGATCATCCACATGCAACTAACAATGGGCAAAACTGCTATTCAAATTATAGCTTGCTACAAATCACCCACCATGTCCCAGAACCCCCACTCCGCATTCCTGGAAACACTGGGAAACATAAAGGTCTGACTAAACACCCTGATATTGGGTGATTTCAATTACTCAAACATCAACTGGGAGAACTACTCAAGTACAAACTTCCTTGCCCAACATTTCCTAGAATTTATAAACTCAAATGCCCTGGATCAACTGGTCAACACCCCAACCAGAGGTGACAACATATTGGACCTGGTCATCACCAACATGGGTGACCATTGTTCCACACCAGAGGTCAACCCGTCACTGGTTAGATCTGACCATAAACTAATCACTCTGGATATCCACATTCTGCCACCACCCCCAGTCAAAGAAACGACCATGAAAAACTTTTCAAAAGCAAACATCATGTTACTTAAGACCAAGGTGGGAAGTTTCAAACCCCCCTGCTAAAGGATAACTCTGTCCAAGCTGCAAAATCCTTTACTAATGCACTCTATGGGCACCTACAAGAATGCATGGATCGTGCTATCCCAAACAAAACCAAGACTCACTCCTCCAAGAAAAGCAAACCAGTCTGGTGGACCCCTGTCATAAACAAGCTATACAATAGAAGGAGGAAACTAGTACAGAAAAGAGTAAAATCCCAAGAAGGGAAGACATCCCTGAATCAGAATCAGCAAGAAAATACATTCTCTCATAAAATTATCCAAGGCTAGCTTCGAAAGAAAAATTGCCATGGACTCCAAAGATAACCACAAGGCATTCTTTAGCTATGTCAAGAATCTAAGTGGCAATTCTTAGATCTGCTCGGAGTTAGTGCAGAATGGCACAAAATACACTGAACTGACCAATATAGCCAACATCATGGCAGACAGGTTCAGTGCAAACTTCACCCCCCTCTCAGCCCCAAAAGGGCACATATCTATACCAGAAGAATGTAGTGCCCCTGAAATCACAGACACTCAGGTTAAAACAGCCCTCTCCAAAGCCAAAAACACAGCATCAATGGGACCGGATGGTGTCCCAGGCTGCGTCCTACATGAGCTCAGAGATGAACTAACCCCTCACCTAAACACCCTGTTTAAACTCAGCCTCTCCACAGGCTATGTGCCCACAGAGTGGTGCACAGCAACAATTATTCCACTCCACAAAGGTGGAGCCACAATGGGCCCTGGGAACTATCACCCTATAAGCCTGACTAGCTTGGTCTGCAAAGCTATGGAGTGCATCATCATGGATCTCATTAAGAGAGACATTGGAAACCTCCAAACACTGAACCCTAGCCAGTTCGGCTTTGTTAAGGGCAGATCATGCCTCATAAACCTGGTGGACTTCTTTGAGACAGTTACCAAGGCTATAGACAAGGGAAAGGTGGTCCACACAGCCAACCTAGACCTTGCAAAGGCCTTCGACACCATTTCCCACTCAGTTATTACAGACAAGCTCACCAGCCTGAACATAAACCCCTATGTCACGAGATGGGTTGCCAACTGGCTCACGGACAAAAACCACATGGTAAGAGTTGTGGCAGCTATGTTTGACTCTAAACTGGTTACAAGTGGCATTCCCCAGGGCTCAGTCCTAGGACCCCTCCTGTTATACTTCAGAGAGGTACAGGCAAGCACAGGAGGACTATGGCTGACCAAGTTCACAGATGACTGCAAACTAGGGGCTATAATTGACTCTCCAGCTGACACAGACATCCTCCAAAAGGGTCTCACTGAGACAGATACCTGGCGTCAAAACTATGGTCTCAAGCTAAATGCCAAAAAGTGCATAGTCATCCCCTTTGGAAAAAACAAAGTACCCACAAACTACCACATAGGTGGTAGCCCCCTAAATTCAGAAGACATAATAAGGGATCTGGGGACCCAAGTAGACAGTAACCTCTCCTTTGATAATCACATTGCCAAAGTGGTTAGAAAATCCTTCTATGTGGCCCACCTAATCACAAAAGGGTTTGCATCCAGATCGAAAAAGGTCATTGGGCCCCTCTATGCATCACTCATCAGACCCATCATAGAGTACAAGACACCTGCAACAACTGGAAAGGCCACAGAAGTACCTCACCAAGAGGATCACTGGCCTCAAGCAGATGCCCAATGCAGCTTGACCTTAGAAACTCCAGCTGTACTCAGTTGCATACCGCCTACTCAGAGGTGATCTCTGCCTGACATACAAGGCCATGTCCAACCCAGAATTGATGGACATGCTCCACCTAAAGAAAACCATATCTCCTCGAGCCACACAGTCCAGGGATCTAAACCTCACCACAACAATAAATAGGACGTGCTGGAGGGATAGATTCCTGTCCCAGAGACTTCCCATGTTCTTTAACAATATTCCAATCTACATTAGGCAGAGCTCCTCGCTAACCCTCTTCAAGAGAAACCTTGACAAGTGGATGGAAAAGAGAAAGTTTACCCCAAGGATCACTTCAATGGCTCTGCTGGACAGAGGCACAGGGAACTAATCTAAGGGGGCAGTGATAGCCAACACATTCTGGATAGGCTTATAAATGCCTTCGGGCAGATAGCCTAGTACCTACCTATGAACCTATGAATTTATGGTATACACTGATTTTTATAAATCATTTGTTAAGCATGAAGCATCTTTCTTGTTTTAATACTCAATCTATCCAACACTTTTTTGGGCCAGTCAATCACTCCAAAACTATAAGTTTGGACAGGAAGAGCAAATTGGTTTATAGCTTGGATCTTGTTCCTAGATGTCAATGCTGTTTTCAGGATTAATTTAAGTCTTCTAAAGTACTCCATACTGAGTTTTATTCACATTTGTTCATGTTTTATTGCTGATCCTTCATCAATTCCCAAGTATTTATACACTCCCTCTTGCTCTTTTATATCACATTCCTGTCCCAAACTGATGTCTTCCTGGTGCTGCAGTTTTCCTTTTTTTAAAGGTTGCTTTTGCACATTTATCAAGACCAAATGACATTCTAGTATCATCTGAAAAAGTTTTGACAACCTGCAGCTGTGCTTTCAGTTCCTCATCTGATGAGCTATACAGTTTTAAATCATCAGCAAAGAGAAGATGAGAAGTCATTAGACTTTGTTGTTTTCTAGGAGCCAAATTGTAGCCATACCCTAAGCTGTTAAGTAAACAGCTTAATGGATTAATGGCAAAGCAGAATAGCAACAGTGACAAGAGTCACCCTGGAATATCCCCCTTTGAATTTTTATCCCTGGAATAATAATCTGTCTTTTATCGTGGCTTAATTGCAAAGTGGCAGGGTACTGTTTCATGGTTACTATAATGTAGTCAATCAGTGTAGGGTGTATCTTATACATTTTTAAGCACTCTTTTATCCATGAATGTGGGATACTATCAAATGCTTTTTTGTAGTCAATGCATGCAATACTTAGATTCTTCCTCTTCTTATAGTTCTCTACTATGACTTTATTTAACAACAGATGATCCTTTGTTCCATATGACTTTCTTTTATTGCCCTTTTGTCCAACTGCCATAATTGAGTTTTCTTCTAAATGGTTATAAAATCTGTTGGCATTAATTCCTGTGCATAGTTTATACATCGTTGGAAAACAAGTTACTGGTCTATAATTTTTAGGGCAGCTTGCAGGTTCCCTCTTAAGTAATAGCATTGTTTTTCCTGTTGTTAACCAGTGCGGTGTATGTTTGGGGTGCTCATATAAACAGTTCTTACTCATGGCTAAATCCTCATGCAAAGAAGTTAATACTTTAAGCCAAAAGTTAGGTACTGCATCTGAGCCTGGGGTTTTCCAGTTAGAGGCTTTTATCAACTTTGTTTCAGTCTCTCTGGCTGTTATTTCATCCCATTTCATACCCTGTACCTTTAAACGTATTATTCTTTCTTTTACTTCTTCTATCCATGTAGCATCTTTGTTATGGTCCCCAGGATCTTCATAGATACTTCTCCAAAATGTATCTACTTCCTTTTTTTTGGTGATCTTTCAATTCCTTTTATCTTATTTCCCAATTCTGTATAAAACTTTTTTGGGTCATCAATAAATTGCTTATTTTGTGCTTTTCCCTTGTATTTATCTTTGTATCTTCTAAGTCTTTCTGCCTGTTTTGAATTTTTTAGTTTATCTCCAATACTGCATAATAGAGCCTGGTCTGTTCTAATACTGTGCATTGATTTTATCACATCTATCTTTCTTAGTATTTTTGTTGATATATTCCCTCTTCTATAATCTTCTAACAATGACATTTCTTATCTTAATTGCTTTATAGTTTTCTCTATTCGATATTTCCATGATGGTATTTGCTTTTGCCCCCTCTTTTCCCTTGCTACTTTGTGGTGTTTCCTGTGGTAGAACTTTATCAGTTATTAATTTAGCAGCACAGTAATATATTCTGTTTACTTCTGTTATATCGCATGGGACTCTATGGACATTCCTAATTACTGTGTTCATTTGTTTTATCACGCATCTGACTTTTGGGGTTTTATTAACCTTCTGCGGTCTATTTCTCTCATTGATCTTGATATATCTGTCTTTATGGATTAAATCAAGCATATCTTCTCTTAACTCATTTTCTTCCATACTGAGGGCACATCTCTTGTTTTCTGTTTCCTGCGGGTATTTTATAGAAAGTTCTATAGCATCTTCCTGTGGCACATTCTCTTCAATTTCATCCTGTGTCATCTGTTGTTCTGTTAAATGGGAACTCACTGGCCTATCACTCCTCAACATTGACTGCATCAGAGTTTCCACAGTTTCCTGTTCCTTTCCTTGCTGTCTAGGTTCAAATTAATGTTTATACTGGTCTCCTGTGGAAGGCTCCAAAATATCTTGATATGGCACCTGACCAATTGCTTCCTGTTCCACTGGTTTCTTCTTAATTTGGATATCCATTGCTATAACCTGTTGTGGTGCTTTCTGTATTTGATTTACTACACAGAATCCCTCTCTTTGCAGCTGTTCCATAACCTCAATTTCTATTTCTTTGACTTCTCCATTACTAATCTCTTTTTCTACTTTTTCCTTAGTCTTCTTATTTTTTGTACTGTGAAATTTTCCATATCCTGATTCCTTTCCCTATATTTTTCTTCAAATATCTTTGGTACTGCTCTTTTTGTATTGGTTAGATTTGCTTTCTCCTTTGCATAAATATTACACCATATTAAATCTCTTTTCCTTTCCCATGTCCATATTTCTTCTTCACATTTCTCCTTATTCTGGGGACTCACTCCATCATGCTGTGATGTAGTCTGTTTTAGACCTTGTACATTAAATCCTTCACTTCACAGGCACTCCATAACTTATCTTCTATTTCTTTAACTTCTGCTTTACTAATCATCTTTTCTACATTACATTTTTGTGCTATTAATCTTTTTTATTGTGAAATTTTCCATGCCTTTGCCTGTATTTCTTTTCGAATATCTTTGAGACTGCCTTCTCTATTTTAGTTAACTTGGTTTTCTCCTTTGCATAAATATTGTACCGTATCAAATATCTCTTTCTTTCCCATGTCCATATTTCTTTTATATAATTTTCAAATATCTCTAGGTTTTGTTGTTTTTAATTTCTTCAAGTCTTTTGTGTTTCTAATACCATGACAGGAATGGACTCCATTCCTAAGTCAAAGTACGATTAAAGTTCATGAAATTAGTATTGTTTCAATCTTTGATGTCAGCCAAAAGTACTCTTCGCAGCACCCGCAATATGCCCAGTAATGACTCCTTCTGCAATTTGTATGGTGTTACATGAATTGGTAACATATCTAAATACGACTGTAAATTCTTTTTTATAAGACCCGTTGCTCCTACTACTATTGGAACTGTCTGGGTATCTTACTTCCACATGGATCTCATTTCTGCCTGCAGATCTAGGTATTTTATGACTTTGTGTCTCTCCATATGCAAGACACTATATCACTGGGTGTAGCGATTTCAATGATCAATGCTACTTTTGTCTTTTTTTCTTGGACCACTATATCCAGTTTTCTAGCATCTATCTTTTTAACTGTTGGTATTAGGTGATCCCATGTGATATAAACTTCATCATTTTCTATGATTCTTTGTGGCTCATGTTTCCAGTGTTTTTCAGCCGCTTCGATACCATAATATTTGCACAATCTCCAGTGTAGCAGTTGTGCCACATTAGTATGCCTTTCAGTATACAGTCTCTCTGCCATTAGTGCGTCGCAACCAGCAACAAGGCGTGTGACTATTTCCAATTTGGTTTTACAAAACCTACATAGGTCTGTTACTAAATAACCATCAGAGGAACACAAACTTGTTTCAAAAATAGAAACGCACTTCCAGCACAATGCATGTAACACAAGCTTTTTTCTCACATTCATCTCATTCATATCACATTTTTGTCCCAGACTGATGTTTTCCTGGTGCTGCAGTTTTCCTTTTATAAATGTTGCTTTTGTACATTTATCAAGACCAAATGACATTCCAATATCATCTGAAAAAATTTTGACAACCTGCAGTTGTGCTTTCAGTTCCTCATCTGATGAGCTATGCAGTTTTAAATCATCGACAAAGGGAAGATGAGAAGTCATTAGATTTTGTTATTTTCTAAAAGCCAAATTGTAGTCATGGTCAAATGTGTTAAGTAAACAGCTTAATGGATTAATGGCAAGGCAGAATAGCAATGTTGACAGTCACCCTGGAATACCCCCTTTGTTGCTGTGTAAGTACTACAGTGATAGTGTATACTCTTGTTACTTCATCAGTTATCATCACATATTGTTACTCCTTGTCATTGTGCGTGGTCTGTATAGCAGTAAGTCAGCTCTTATAGTACTTGAATATGCACTTGGTGACACTGTATAGCTCACTCCAATAGACTTGTTCTTGGTCACAATTATCATTCTGCTAATAGGACCATCAAACAGTAGGATTTGTACCCTTTGTTGTGGGCCTTACAGTAGCTGTGAAAGAGAAGGGTTGTTGCAGGCAGAACTACAATAAGCTCTGGCCTGAAGGGCCCATAGGTGTCAAAGCTGTGCCAGACTTTACCAAGAGAGAGAATGTGTGTGTGTGTGTGTGTGTGTGTGTGTGTGTGTGTGTGTGTGTGTGTGTGTGTGTGTGTGTATCAGCAAATATAATACTGCAGGTATTAATTTACATATGTTGTCTTCCCCTTACAGATGAACATGGGGGTTGGTGTCTCTCCTCACAACCTGTCAGTGTCTTAGCAGACTCCCATGATGATGGTGGTCATAGGCACAGGTGGGGTTGCTGGGGCCAGAATCTGTGCCATTATGTGGTATCCCACTTTCACCCACCATGTCCCCACACACAGTCAGTATGCCCACACATACCCAGTCCTCAGTAGCCATGGATAATGAACAACTGGAGGATGGTGGCATGGAACAGGCTAGTGTTGACTATGGCAATTGTGAGTGTAGACTCCAGCCATAGGCAGACAGCAGGTGAGGTCACACACAGGCAGATGGACAGTGATGCTTGACGGAGCACTGTTGCCCATCAAGCCCCTGTTGGAAGTGCCACAGCAGGTGTCACCAGATGCATGTCATGATCCGTCATGGAGGCACAAGCACGCACTGACCACAACACCAGACAGATACTCAGGGTCATGAAAGCAGCACTTCCTCGCATGCATGATGACCTCCACAGCATTTGTGATGCCATACATCATCTTGCCAATGTTGTGGATAGACAGTGGGGTGAGACATTGTCACTGCTCGACCATGCAATGTCTGTTCTTGAGCATGTAGTAGGAGTAGGACATCGGCCAGGTGAACGTTGGTCAGCAACATGATCAGCTGTGAGCCCATGTGGCCATGCACATTCACAGTCCTGTAGTGGCAGTACCACCAGCACTACCGAAGTGAGAATGCTGTCCACACCACACCGGAGCAGGCCATAGGCATATTGTCCTGGCCAGTCCCATCAGGGATGTGGATCCAGCAGACAGCAGTCACCATTGGGGAGTAGTACTGTATTTGTTCTTAGTCTTGGTGGTGCCACTGTGACTCCTGGCAGAACCAGTTCCTGTGTCCCTGCCAGGAGACAGTGAACCATACAACCTGACATGTATGGTCCACGGCTGTCCAACATATCCCTGTGTTGGGCATCCACATGCTTGATGGTGTGCAAACACTCACATACCTAACGCAGGCTGGTCACCACCAGACACACACAGCTCCTCTGCACAGCCCAGTCAAACATCACCCCTCCAGACACACACACATACACACACACGCACACACACGCACACACACACACACACACACTGCTGCTTGGGGAAATGCATTGAAACACACATGCACATGGAGGTGACACTTCTCAGAGTAGATGACCTACACATCTATTAATGTGCAATACACAGTGATACAACCATTGCATGCACCACAGTGGCTTGGTGTTAGAGACTGTGCAACTGTCCTTGTATGGTGGATGGCATCTGTATGGGCTGAGGCTAGGTTGGCAATGGGGGAGTTCACAATGTGGAAGAGACACACAAAATGGTATAGCCATCACATACACACACTAAAGACAGCCACATGGGCTGGGCATACAGAAACACATACATAGTTGCCAATAGACAGATTCACTTTACATGCTCGACATTTTAAAACCTCAAAATTCATATGTCCGAGACCATATAATCGATGTTTTAAAACACCAATCCTATAAAGAAAAAAAGAAATAACACAAAAAAAAAATCTAGGATGTTTTTGCAGGGGGGAAAGCCTCCTTTCACCCCTACACCCCCTGCTATTTAAATATACCAAATCAGAAATCAGACTACAGTGATGAAAAGGGAAAATTTCCCATTCTGTACTGTATGGAGATCTCTGCCTAACACATTTGATGTTTTAAAATGAGGCACACAAAATGGTATAGCCATCGCATGCACAGAGTAAAGACAGCCACAGGGGATGTGCATACAGAAACACAAACACAGTTGTCAATAGACAGATTAGTAACCCTACATATCCACTTGCATATACTAAAGTGCTGCATACACATAACATGCTCCACATAGATTATATGCCTGGGAAATAACACATGACCTCTTAAAACAGGTACTCTAGTGAATGCCTTCATGGATGGTGGGATAACCCACCAGAAATAGCAACTGGTCACATGTACTGTTCCTACAAACCTGCACAAGGGACAAAGTGACAGACTCTATCAGCATGATGTGTCAGTCAGGTACGATGTGTGATGCTGGCCTGTGTGACACTACGGTAACTCTGACATATTTGGCAATGATATCACAGGAATGCTTATTGTTTGGGGACACAGACCACATATAGGTTGCAAATGTGGATATTCCATGTACATCTGTACAGATAACTGTCATGGGCTGTATAGTGTTACATGGTGCATGTAAGGCAGATGCCATTAACAGGCTCTTTAAGGTAATGTCATAGGTTAGGGGATCAACATGCGTTAAAATGGTGTAACTGATACACACAACAGCCACAGGGGATATGCTTCTCACACACACTACTATAGTTGTTAGTATTGAGATTAGAACCCTTACCTATCTAATTATTTCCACTATAGTATTATGCAGTTATTGCATACACCACAGAGCTTAGAATGCTGACATGTGTATACAGGTACATCTACAGTGAATAACATCAGCAGACCTTGTAAAGTAGGGCAATGAGACATGTACTGGATGGTTGGGATAACCCACACCCCCAGAGGACATGATTCTCACCCAAACACACACACACAGGGATGATGTGATTCTTACACATGCACACACAGTATCACAGTTGCCAGTACTGTGTTTAAAACCCCTACCTATCTAGTTATGTGTACTACAGTGTTATGAAGTTATCACATGTGCCACAGAGTTTATAGGATTTAACAGTGCCACAAGGTATGTCTAAGGTGAACTGCATCAAAAAATCTTGTAAAGTATGGCAATGGGAAATGTACTGGGTGGAATGGGTATCAAAATACATTACCATACAAGCATACACACTTAAAAACATCTTCACACACACACACACACACACACACAAATTTGCCACAACTGACTGTAGAACCCCTGCCTATCTAGTTATCTGTTATTACACATGCCACGGAGCTTATAGGGCTAAGTGCTGTCCAAAGGTACTTCTAAGGGCAATGACATCAGCAGGGCTGCTAAAGTAGGGCACCAGGAAGTGATGTTGGTGGGAAAGTCCTTAAAATACTTCATCCTACAAGCATACAAACTTACATAATCTTGTACATACACTTATACACACACACACACACATTTACCAGATCTGAGACTAGAACCTCTGCCTATCTAGTTATTTCCACTATACTGCTGTTAAAGTAGGGCACTAGGAATTGTAGTGGTTGGGAATGACCTAAAACTGTTTCACCTATGAAGAAAGAAACACACACACACACACACATACACACACACACACACACACACACACACACACACACACACACATACACACATTTGCTAGAACTGGGAAAAAAACTCCTGCCTATCTAGTTATTTGTACAATAGTGTTGCACAGTTATCACATACACTACAGGGCTTATAGAGCTGACAAGTGCCCAAAGGTACTTCTAAGGAGAATGACATCAGCAGGACTGCTCAAGCAGGACACAAGGAAGTGTACTGGGTGGGGACACCTACACACAAACACATACATACATACACACACACACACACACACACACACACACACACACACACACACACACACTTACCAGAACTAGTAATAGAGCGCCTGCCTAGCTAGTTATTTGTGCTATAAGGTTATGCAGTTATCAAACACACTGCATACCTTATCTAGCTGGGGCTGTGGAAAGGTACTTCTAAGAGGAATGACATCGGCATGACTGCTAAATTAGGGCACTGCGAATTGTACTGGGTGGGAATGGCCTAAAACTGTTTTACCTACACACACACACACACACACACACACACACACACACACACACACACACACACACACACACACACATTTGCCAGGACTGAGATTAGAACCCCTACCTATCTAGTTATTTGTAGTATAGTGTTATGCAGTTAGCACACATGCTACTGAGCTTATACAGCTTACAGGTGTCCAGTGGTACTTCTAATATGAATGACAGCAGCAGATCTTGTGAAGTAGGGCAATGGGAAGTGTACTGTGTGGGAACAGCCTCCTAATACTTAAACCTACACACAGACACACACACACACAAACAAACAAACAAAGGCAGGTGATATGATATTATAACCCCCACTTCAGTACTATTACACAATGAAGCTCACCTTCATGCTGGCACATGCAACTGGTTATGACCTGTATGCCACTGTCAGCAGCAGAACATCACTCTATGCCATGCAGGGTATTCCTGTGTATGTCTCACTCTCTGTGTGTCCTCCTGTGTCTCTCTCTTTATCACTGTCTGTCTCTCTCTTCCCCATATCTATGTGTGTATGCTTGACATATTGTTATATGTTGCCCATATATATGTCTGTATATCACATGCAACAGATGCAGATATATCACATATGGGCCATCTACAGCTAACTGAGGGTAATCCTGTCTGATTGGTGTTTGCAGGGACAGTTAAGGTGTACATAGCTGTCTGTATGCAAAGACATATATGCACAATACAGTTATGTATTCCAATGTGGGTTCCGACATGGCCTTTGATTCTCTCTCTTCAGGAGCATGCCCATTATGACCTTCTATAGTGAGAGTGTGACTCCATTGCAGAGACAGTTGTACTACAATCTGGGGTTTTGTGTGCTACAGCCATACCTCTCAAAAGTAAACAGGACTTTCCTAGAGGTACTGGATTTGTTTTAGCAGACATTTTCTGACATATCTGGAGTCTGACATTGGAATGTATTGTGTCATTACCTAGTGACAGACATCCTCAGATCATCACAGTGCTTTACCACAGGAATACAATACGTATGATGCAAAGACCAAAATTATGAGGCCTACTATATACATTATTGCCCAAAAAGGCCAGCTGAGCAGTATGGCTACAGCCGGTTGACTGATGAAGCTATGTAAACAGTCCAGCAACTTGGTGATATACTGGCTGGGGATCTCCTGGTTGTGTGGTATTTTTCTTACCTGAAAAGTCATATCCTGGTATGGTCATACCTCTCAACTGCACATTTTTTGGCAGATTGCCCAGGTGTTTGTCTAGAAGTTTTATCCAGTCTACATAAACTTGTGTCTTTATGCAAGTTAGTTTCATATGATTGAAGACTGATGTTAAAAAATAATGACAGACATTAGTGTTTCAGACTTCATAACCTTCAAACAATTCCTTCTAATGCAAACCCCATTATTCTACCAATGTTCTCAGTATTTAAGGGCAATACTTACAACATGTGCCTGTAATTGAGCCTTTGTCTCACTTTTGTTTATGACCTTGTCCAGATGTCTTTCTGTCAGAGGTTGAGAGGTATGGGTGAAGGTACAGAGTGCATTCTACTGTGCAGACATGTTCATTATATGTGTAGTATATTCCATATAGCACTGTGACTTCCAGGTATGTCAGTGGCAGAGTAGTACAGAGTAATGTGGTGAACCAGTGACAAACAGTTGTGTATAGGTTGATAGGTTGCTATGATGTTAGTAGGGTGTTGGCCCCTGAAGCTCTTATACCCCATGCAGATGAGAGCATAGCCCATGTTACGAAATGTCAGCACACAGAGTCCCTATCCAGCAGGGACACAGGTGGAATCACAGGACTGTATTTTGTGTTTCCTGTGCACTTACACAGGAAGCACATCACTAGGGTTATTGAGGCACTTGACCTGCTGTTGATAGGAGTGTATTCTACAGATGTGGGAGTGTGTGGTACACATATCTGTCACACCGACAAGCCATGCTGATATCACAGCCCAGGTTGATGCTGCACCAACAGGTTGATGGAGTGGGCCTTGAGTTCCAGATATGCAACAGTCACACAAAGGCAGGGTCTGGATTGCTTTATATGCCAGACAGCGGTCACCTCAGCAGAGTCTGTATGGAACGGGGTAGAGGGACAGTGCTGTTAGACTGTTTGTGCAGGGTAGGTGATTGAGGTTTGGGGTAAGGCCTTAATATTGGCAAGACCCTGATGAGTGGAGTCTATATAGTCTGTGGAGTGTAGGTTTGTGGAGTTCTCATGCAATTTGTCCTCTGAGGTGTCCATTGTTCGGGTTCCTGTTTTGTTGCGGACCTCAACTTACATGGATGTGTGTTGTGTATTTGCAGGTGATGTTTACTGACTGACTCAATAGACTGCATGGCACCTATGTTACTGCACAACTTGTTCTGGTGTGCACATTGTTCATTTTTCTGGCCAGTGGTTCCCCTTCCCCTTATGTCTGTCTCTTTGTCCTTCTGTAGTCCAGTCACAGGATTTGGCCACAGTGGCTGCTGTTATATATTTGTAATACTGATGTGAGCGGAGTAAATGCCATTACATCATACACAAGGTTGTGGACTTCACACCTCTGAGTGTACCTACTTAGCAGTTTGTCCATCATTGCACCACTCCATTTGCTGTGGTCCTTAGTTGGTTTGTGTTGCTATATGTTATTATGAGGCTACATGTGGACCTAGCTGTCATACAGTCACAGACTGACATCTGGACAGGCCCAAATATGACAAAAGGGGACAGGGTGTTAATAATGTTCTGCCACCAGACATTGGGAGACCAGTTTGGTAATTGCTTGTTTGCTCTTATGGGTATGGTGTCTGCTTCCCCACTATTTGCCATTGCTGTTTTGACATGACCCTTTCTTGTTTTGTAAATAGTTGATAGGCAAATGCAATGTTAGGACAAGCAGAAGAGATATACAAAGCATACTTGTGCTCCTTCTGTGACAACCTATGTCATTCCAGAGGTATGGCTGTTGGCCAATGACATATTGTCAGTGCTGACACAGAAAAGTGGTAGCCTTTTATAAACTAGCAGTACAGTGACCTTCAGGTACCTGCTGTCCTACTAGGCACCATACCTCTCCACTTCTGTGAACCAGACATCTGGACAAAGCCATAAGTAATTGGGGGACAGAGGCCTAAATATAGGGACAATTTTTAAGTATTGGTCTTACAAACCTAGAAAGATAATTCAATAACAGGTTTTGCATTAGCATGTGTTTTTCTATAGGGTATGAAGTCTGACAATGCAATCTGTCATTTTTTTCTGACCTTAGTCTTACATAATTTGCCAGACAACCACTATTTCATAATATACAGACCACGAATATGATGCAAATCTCTGGACATTCTGAAACAGGGCTGTACAGTTGAGAGGAATGGTAGGTTCTGTGTAGGTTATTCCAAGCTGTGTACTGTCCATATGTCTGTCCCACTGTCCATGACCGGTCAGCTTTTCTGCAGTAATAGATACTGACATCTTGACAGTGTGTACAACTCCTGTAGGTGTAGCTGACATGCAGAATAGTTAGCACTGCAGTTCTTGGAACATGGCCCTGTCAACCACAGTACTTTACCAAGGCCACTATGACACAACAGCCAGGAGTGAATGCTGACCACATCCTGGCAGTATTAACCACACATATTCATAGCTCATTGACCCCTGCATATTGTGGAAATGCAACACATTATCATGATGACTGGAACAGCCCTGGCAATGTTTACTCTTTTGCTATTTCCCTACAAACATACATGTTACTGCATTTCTATGGGAATATGGGTGTGGGGGACAGACCTGTCAACTGTACACATTTGCACAGACTGTGCTGATATTTGCTTTACATTTTGATTCAGTTTAGCATAGTATCGTGCCCTGTCTTGGAGACTAGGGGCATATCACTAAGACCACAGGTCTGACTGTAATGTCATATATTTGAGTTTCAGACTTCATACCCTTCAGAGCCTTACTGCAACTGCAAGACCTGCTGTACTATCACTGTGTAAGTCTGTAGGGGGGTATTTCATCATTGTCACCATTTGTGGGCCTTTGCCAGACATTTCTTTATGGTTTTCTATGGCTGACTTGCTGGGGTGGGTATGGGGCCCCACACTGGCAGCCATGCCTGTGAGCTATGACCCACTCAATTAGTTGCCCCCCCCACATATACTGCAGTGGGATTTGTCACCTTGGGTACTACTGTATAGTGTGGGGAAGCCAGCAGCTGGTAGTTGTCTGCTGCTATCCCAGTAGGCCACTCCATTCCCTTGCATGCATGCATCGATACCACAGATATGCTACCAGAACATAATACTCCATTCATTTATTGTTAAGAAGACTGACTTACCTTGTGCCTGCAGCTGTTGTGAGAACGGTGCTTGAGGGCTGCCTACGTCGGATGCACGCAGTACACTGCCCATACATGGTAAGGTACAGGTAGTGTGATGTGCGTGGCATCCATTTTACTGTGTGTGCGAGTTGGAGAGAGGTGTCAGTCCCTGGGTTCCTACAGTATCAGTGTGGGTGCTATGTGTTGCCTCTTTGCCAAGGCCAGGGCATACTGGGCATGCCTCCATGGCCCTTCCCCAGGCTGTTCCTGGCACAGCTGTTTCAGCAGGATCATACTGTGTAGCATGGCACATACTATGAACTTGTATGCACATGTGACTGGAGAGTACTTCAAGGCTCCACCAGATATGTCCAGGTAGCAGAACCGTGACTTGAGAATCCCAAATACATGCTCTATAATGATCCTGGTTTGTGCGTGTGCCTTATTATGGCATTCTTGAGTGTGTGTGTGTGTGTGTGTGTATGTGTGCATTTCTGATGGGTGTCATCATCCACAGCTCCAGTGCATGGCCAGCATCCCTCATCAGATAGCCATACAGGATGTCCCCCCTGGCAAATCCCTGGTACAGCTGTGAGGAATGCAAGATGTGGGAGTAGTGATAGTTTCCAGGGATACCAGCACACACATTAATGATAATGCCCTGGTCATTGCACACAACATGATAGTTGATGGCGTGGAAGCCCTTGCAGTTTATGTAGACCCTATCCTGTTCACTGGGTGGTGCTTTGATGTGGATGTGTGTGCAGTTTATGGCACCCAGTACCTCCAGGTAGTCTTCTACATGATGGAAGAGGTGCATATTGCTGGTCCTCTCCGCAGTGGTGGTGGGGAAGTAAATGTGCTCACTGGCATGTGGTAGCATGGCATCCAAGACCTGGTGGAGTACCCTGGATGCAGATACCTGTGAGACCCCTATGATATCACCAGTACATCTTTGGAAAGTACCTTTAGCTAGTATTCTTAAGGCTACATGTGCCTTGGTATTCACTGGGATGGGTTCCCCTCTGTTGGTTCTGGGTCTGAGGGGAGGCCGGCACAGCTCGATGAGTTGCTGAAGTATGTCCCTGTCCACCCTGTAGTGCTCTAGTATCTCCAGATCATTAGCTCCTAGTAGGTTACTCTGGGTCTGAACATCTTCTCCTCCTCCTCCTCAGTCTGGGGTGGTTGTCAGCATTATCCTCCTCACCGCCCTCAACCTCTAGCACATACTGATATATCAAAGTGACAGCAGCCCCTAACATTTTGCCGGTTAAAATTTCCCTGAGTGCATACACCAACGGTGCGGAGTTTGTGGGGAAAAAATAGACTGAAAGGTGTTTGCATGGTTTATACTGTTGTGCTGCAGGTGCTGCCTGCATGACTGGCTGACTATGATACATTCCACCTGCCAGCTATATTATTTATACTTGATTGCTTTTATTCTATTTCCCATTTTTCCCTTCCCATTTCCATCCATTTTGAGCCCCGCAGTATGGTGCACAAACCCGCTGCCCAAATGTAAACAGTTCTGCTATTTTTTTTTTTTTTTTTTTTTTTTGCTTTAAGACCTGATGTGCTCTGCGCAAACCCATTTAGCTAAAGTAAATACTTTTAAGCAGAAATAGCAAATAGCCCTCCCCTGGATGCGAACACGTTCTCATGGAATAAGTAAATACAGCCTCAAATGGAAGCCGTGGAGCTCCAATGTGCTTACATCGAGCATGATACATACCCTTTTCATGTCAGCTGCTTCTCTTGTTTACAGTGCATCATTATAGCTCCTACACAGTTAGGTGCAGGTGGACACAGTCTCCAATTTTGCTATTCAATAAATTTAGCTCATTTGCATATACCACTGCCTTAGTCCCTTGTTACACCACTACACCAGAGGCTTTCTCCTTAGCAACCAATGTCACCTGTTATTTTTTTGGCTCTGCATACTACCCACTATAATAACAAAATGCAGATTTCACTTAAAATTGTCTTTTTACATTTTGTTTTATTTTCTGCATGAAACGGCCGAAATTGGACAAACAACACTTTTATTTTTATAATTTTGCAACTGTTTTCCATGTCAGTAGCCATATGTTTGGCCATTGGCATGCCTAATAGTCATAATACATGCTTTACTTTAAGCTGTCATGCCCCCATTTTGATTTCTGCAGAAATGTACATGGTTAGTAAACGAATACATTTCTGCAATGGACACTGCTCTGAAATGGATGCCTGCCTGCTTACTGAATTGCTAATTCACCTCATTTGCATGGTTTTCACCAGCAAATGAGATAATTAGCATTATTCAGTGGTGTCCGTGCCAGAATAGTGCTGGCAGGCTCATGCATGACCCCAGCCTTGTTTAATGAATTGCTCAGCAGCCATAGTCCATGCAGAAGCTGCTACACCATTCTGGCACTGTAAACTGCTTTACTGAATCCTGGTGATGGTGTAAAGCAAATTTAAGACTTTTGCAAAAGGTGATAAATTTGGGGAATTGGTGATCATTACCTTGGAAAGATACATTGCAGTGACCGAAGTTCTTTACCTGAGGCTATAAACACTGCTTAACATCTCCTGTATGCTATAAATTTGATAACAGATCAATTGCAATACTTTTGGATTATTCCTAAACAGAGGATCCCAACATTATGGGGGAACCTGAAACTTCACAAAAATAGTTTTGGATGTACTATTTAGACCACCAGTCAATGTTAAAGGCTTTAAGTAGATAAAAAGCATAAAGTGTTTAGAAAGGTTTCTTCAGATTTTAGTATTTCATTTGTCTTTGTTGACAAGATTAGATAATGTTTTGTGGACAAAAGTAGTACTTGTTAGAGGAGACATGAAAATTACTGTATTTTCATATATCATGTGCTGACGTCATTTTACCAGTATACATTTATCATCATCAGCCTCTATATTTTCTTTCTTTCTATAAGGAGTTGGATTTTATAAAGGGAACGGTAGATAGAAAATATTGCAACTATTCTAAATTGGAAACAGAGAATGGCATGCTACTATGGAGATTTAGAAAAAAACTGCTGTACAGGAAAGGGCACAATGTGGCAGTGTCTCTATTTACATTAGAAAGAAACACACATCAAGGCTGGTCCATCCATATGACTCAAGTGGAGGATAATCTTTACAGCTAACAGTCTTCCTTTAAATTCTAGTAAAAAGCCTCTTGGTGGAAATATCACTTTTTTTAATCATATAATTCAGGTAAAAAAACAAAACAAATAAGTCATGGTTACCTCTCCATATAAAAATATGCTTTGTTTTTATATGGAGAGGTAACCATGACTTATTTGTTTGTTTTTTTACCTGAAATATATGATTACTCACAATAAATGACATGTTTTGCTCCATGTTTGAAAGATGGGGTGAACTATTTAAAGTGTAGAGGTCTAAAGTGATATTTCCACCAAGAGGCTTTTTACTAGAATTTACAGGAAGACTGTTAGTAGTAAAGATTATCCTCCACTTGAGTCATATGGATGGACCAGCCTTGATGTGTGCTTCTTTCTAATGTAAATAGAAACACTGCCACATTGTGCCCCTTCCTGTACAGCAGCTTTTTCTAAATGTGTGGAAGGCATTGTAGCCGGGGTCCTCACCATATATTTCAAACATGTCTCAGTAACTACACATATGGGAATATTCCCTGGGGGGAGGACAGCATGCACAGACTGGAGTTTCTTGTTTAGGCACCTGGCATTCACAGCAGTAGCACCTTCAGCTTTTCCTGGGCTGGTTTAGCTACGTCGGTAGGTTTATCAGATTGGCAATACCATAAAAAAGCAGTATGGGTGTGATCAAGATTTTAGACAATATTCACATCCCACAGGAAACTGGTGTAGACCATCTCTGGCAAAGTAACATGGTGAGTTGACCAGATCATCCTAGGCTGACAAATATTGTAGACCCTTTGAATGACATCATACAATAAACCAATGTTTATGTCAATTATTTTCTGTTTATCTTGTGGCATCATTCTTGGAGAAACTAAAATGCTGCTCAGTGCTAGGCTCATACCAGCCTAGGTATGAAAACTCTATAATTTATCTCTTCATGTAACCCATGGAAATACATCTCAGGCTGTTTATGTCCATAAGGACTATGAGTCACACTGATACTTGTGGTTCAAAATCCAATATGCAATATTTATAGTAGAGATAGTTGGAAGGAAGGGGAAAAGGTCTAATTGCCCAACCACTGAAGAGAATAACTGCTGATAAATGGGTAACACTGCAGGGTAATGCAGAACTGTTCTCTGCTACAGATGATGTAAACATTATTTTTGGAAAAGCCCTGAAGAGATTCGATGGGGCTTCATAAAAAGAGAACAAATTTTCATGGATTATTAGAGCACCATGCAATTATATAGGTAAAATATATTATTTTTTACATGCTACTATAAGGAATGTGGTGTTCTGCACTTTTCAACTTCAGCCATTCAAGCATTGTTTATATAGCAAGTTATGAAATGGATAACTCATACTATATAGGTAAAGCTTCAAGGCAGATATAACAGAAAATTAAAGAACATGTTTGACTTATCTGCAATAACAGTAACTATAATGCATCCATAGTGCATAAGGAAGACTTTCTCTCAAATGCACTAGGTGTAAACCCTAGTTATGAATGAAAGGAAAGGAAGTGAAAATATTATACTGGTTAAAAACAGAAAAGAAAAAAATGGAATGGAGATTCTAACTGTCCCACAGGATAAAGTAAATGAAGAGTTGGCAAACTTGCTCTTGGTTCAAGGAATATCCAATGAGCTATTTTACTGAAGGGCAGCTTCTACTGTTTATATCATCACTAAAATATTTTAACACTTTATTGTAATTATTGTGTCAAGCATTTTTAATAATTTCCCATCTTCCATAATGCTACTGAAGTGATTGATATTTTATATCATGTGATTATTTTATCAAGTTATTATAAGGCACTAAATCTACTTTGTTGTGTGATGAAGTTTGAAGAAAAGAATAGAACTGTTATTTTCATAAAGTTTTTGCATTTTTAGAATTAATGCTTAAATGTATTATTTACCATGTTTTATAATGCTTTTGAAATGACTGTCGTTTTATATAATGTGATTATTTCTTCAAATAAATATGAGATACTAAATCTGCTTTGTTTTATGAAGTCTGAGGAAAACTGTAGCTGAAAGTATTGTTGTTTTATAAAGGTTCAACACTTTCAGAGCTTTTGGTTACATTTTCTTCTTCTTTAACAAAACGCTGATTGCTACATGTAGGGTTGTATTCAATGGCTGTCATTTGCATTTCTTTTATTGCACGTATTGCTTTACTACATGCCTATGGCAGGTTTGTGTGATATTGTGATTGGTAGTGCAGATGACTTTCTTCCAACTACTTTCTTTTTCCTTACCTGCAACCGTCCAGTGTAGTTTTGTAGTTTAACTGTTTGGTATGAACATCTTTATTTTTATTTATATTAATTGTTTATCTCTGATTTTTTCCTGTTTGCTAGAAGAGAGGGGTAGATTATAGACAGGTTCTTTCTAGCACTCAAAGAGACCTAGCTAGCTACAAATTCATACAGACTGTTGGCAGGGTACTCTAGACCTTATCTGACACTATGCAGTGTTGTTTGGTGATTTAGTGCACAACTTCATATAAGAAAAGTTTTTGATTTCTCTTTATTTATTTATTTATTTCACCTTTGATTTTTACACTTTGTTGGAAGAAAGGGATATATTATAGGGGGTCTAATTTGTTTTGTTGAATCTCATTTCACTGAATTTCATTTCACTGAACTGCAGTTAGTATATATATACACTGTGTAGAGTACTATAAGGCAAGTAAAAGGTATATGCCCTTTTCCCCACTGTAGTCCAATCCTGAAGTTAGTATATAGTTAGGGGGGCAGAGTCTCTCACATTGGGGGGTGTGGGGGTGTATCCCCCCACTTAGTTTGTGTACATATTGTCTTATGGAGTTAGTCATTGGTGTTGTAACTATGCATGTCTATTGTTTAAAATGTATTGTTTTGACGTTTTTGGTAAAATACAATATTAAACAAGGTAGGGGGCTATGCCCCCACACCTCCCCTAACTATATATACTAACTCCAAGATCACATTTCAGTGCGGAAAAGGGCATATACCTTTTAATTGCCTTACAGTACTATACACAGTGCCATATATAGTAAGTTCAGTTCAGTGAAATGCAATTCAGTGAAATGAGTTCTCAGTAATTTGTGTTTTTGGCGATGTGGTTGTGGTGAAATGAAATTCAAGTAAACAAAGTAGACCCATTATAGGCAGGCACCCTCTAGTCCTCCCAAGAGGCCTAGCTAGTTACAATGAATGACTGCTGTGAGTGATGCTGACAGTAAGCTATTTCACCCTTTCCCTCTTGATGTAAGGAACACCTAACATAGTTTGATAGCATGTCTGACATACCTAGTTCAGAGTAACTGCTTTATGAATTACTTGTACAAAATTAGCTCAGTATAGTTAATTTAATATTGATTCATGTATCATTTATATGATTCACTCTTGCAATTAGTAGTCATTTTAATTTTTGACAATGCCATGGTTACTGATTTAGATAATTTATGTTTTAAAATTCTTTACATTACTGGTTCATAAATGAGAATGGTTTCCTGAATGAGTATGCCTTAACAATTTATATATAGTGTGTGTGTGTGTGTGTGTAAATATATATATATATATATATATATATATATATATATATATATATATATATATATGTGTGTGTACAAATGTGGATCTGCTTTGATTTT
>NC_056744.1:520179444-520181944 GCF_019279795.1 Protopterus annectens
TTAAGTCAGATTTGAACTGTTGCAGGTTATTCAAAAACATGATATAATTTGGAAGTTTGTTCCATGCCTTTTTTATAACTAAAAAGATCAGTGGCCTCAAAAACAGTTAACAGGACAGGCCTTTTTCTATACTTATTCTCTTACAGACTCCTCTGTGGAGATCTGAGCCTAGTCTTTGTCTTTCAAGCCATAAATAACACAGCTCTATTTACCTCTTTTTCCTTCACAGAACAAATAGTAAATCAAACACTTGGCTTAAGGAACTAAGCCTTCAACAGCAGTTAAATAAGAATTTGGCATGATAGTTTCATATCCAAATATATACCTCAGCTCAGAAACAAGCTTCTACTTCATGTCAAGCCAAGTAGCACCCTTGCCACCTTCAGGATAAAAGCAGATAATTGGATGGGTAGCCTAAAATTGTCACCTGGTCTAACTTGTGTTGCCCTCTTTGAGGCTAGAGGTAACTTCTGAATAGAGTTTTTACCTAGGCTTGCAATAGTCTGCAGATTGATTGCCTAGTACTTCCTTGTGAAACTATGACCCTAGTCCTAATTCTGACATGAATACAAAAGCACTTACACACACATATCTCAAAAACAAAACCACAAACACATATAAAAGATTAGAGCCGACACCTGAATTAGCCCTAAATCTAAGCCTAACCCACATAAACTTATAAAAACACACTCACTCTAGTAATGTCTAAGAGTTTGATGTTTCTAGAAGCTTCTGCATTCGAAACATTCCTGCTTACTTACATGCAAGAAGACCCAATACAACAGAAATAAAAGCTGACTAGCTGAATATTCAAATTAATTAAATTTGGAAAAAGAGACTTTTACTCCACTGATAAGATATGTATTTGGCACAGTAATCTGCAAATATCTATATCTATATATATAATATATGCATGTGAATATGCGTGTGTGTGTGTGTGTGTGTGTGTGTGTGTGTGTGTGTGTGTGTGCGTGTGCATATACATATATATATATATATATATATATATATATATATATATATATACACACACACACACACACACACATATATATATATATATATATATATATATATATATATATATATCTCTATAGGTACACTTTATGATCCCGAAATTCTGAAATATCGAATTTCAGAATCCCAAGACTATAATGCCGAAAGCTCAAAATTTCGAAACCCCAGAAGCGTGAATTTCAAAATTCCAAAGTCTGGAGATGTTGAATTAGTGTTTCTGGTGTTGCAGTGTGTGAATGGATAGCTGGAGATTCAGGTAAGTATTTATGTTTAAGGGCTTTTGTTAGGGGCTTTAGTGTGCGTCAGTGTGTTTTGTTACTGTGATGTGTGCGCGCAAGGGAAATGCAGATTGTATGGTGGTGTGTTTGTGTAGTGCAATGTTGGAGTTAGTATATTTAAGTGGGGGGGGTGGGTGCAGCCCCCCACATGGAGGGTGCAGGGGTGCTTGCTCCCCTGTTTGCATGTAGTGTAGGTTTGTGTGTGAGGGAAGATGTGTGTATGTGTATGTGTGTGGTCTATGGTTAGTGTTGGAGTTGTGATTTTGAAATTCGCTGGGGTTTTGGGATTTTAAGGTTTCGTCTTTATGATCTCACAATTCTGAAATTCGATATTTCAATACATATATATATATATACACACACACATATATATATATATATATATATATATATATATATATATATATATATATATATATATATATATTTCAATGTCAAATGTTAAAAAAGTTTGAATGCTAAGGCAATCTGTATAACAGTATGAATCACAAAGATTCAAATACACAAAATGTCAAATCACAAAGGTTTGAAGCAAAACAGAAACTACTCTTTTGCAGGGGGCAACCTCATGCACTCCCTAACATGGACTGCTAATTATATATACTAACTCTCTGATTGCACTACTGTGAAGAATGAACAAATTCCCTGATCCCCATCGTACTAGGATCTCGCATACCTAATCAGCGGCAACATTTACAAAGTTTATTTTTGAACTCTGTGGCAGATAATTCAAATGTTTGACTGAAAAACATAAAATCCAAAAGAAGGAGGCCAGCACCAAGAGTGATAGCTGATAACTGAATATATTCCAAGTGATAACAAATCAAACTGGTTTCGGCAGCTTTGCCTTCATCAGTGATTGCTATCTTAATTAGCAATCTATATATACACACAGACGTTTGCCCAACATAGAAAGAAGAACAGGAACAAGTGGCCAAATAGACCACACAGTCTGTTCCACAGTTGGCAAAATGCTTGATCCTATAAACCACCTTAGTGTTTTTACTGGAAAACTCCTTAGATTTTGGCATATACCTACAGAAGGAGCAATGTCCACAAGAAAATGACTCAACTAACTTGTCCCCTGTAATCGTTAGTTGTTCCATAGAATAACTTGCACCCTTGGATTTGTAATGATTAAGATAGGATCCCAGGGGTGGGAGAAAACATTGCAAATGTGGAAAATTTGGAAACATTGTTACAAA
>NC_056744.1:520186944-520249444 GCF_019279795.1 Protopterus annectens
ATTGAAAGGGTTAGAGTATTAGCTACACTGGTGACTTTTATTACTTCTGCCTTTCTTTTTTTCTTTCTAAACCACTGATATTGAAACATATTTGTAGAATAATTTAAAATGTTAATCTAGCCATAAAAGCCAATGACAGAATTATAACAGAAAGCAGTCAGTGTACTAAAAAAGCTCCTATTACAAGTTTAAGGGAAAAAGATGCAACATTAAACTTCTAAAGTTTGTTAGAAAAACTGATAATATAAGCAGAGAGTGTGTGTGTGTGTGTGTGTGTGTGTGTGTGTGTGTGTGTGTGTGTGTGTGTGTGTGTGAGCGTGCACGCATGTGTCAACAAACATGTTCATTTGAACTTTAAGCTCTTAAATAAAAAAAATGGATACTTACGTATTATTGTAACCAGGTTTGGGTGCTCACATAATTTGTTATGTTTCTGAGAATACATGCTTATTAAGCTGGAAAGGGATGTGCAAGCAAGTTTGTAATACTGTGTCACACACGTTATGTGCCAGGGAAAGGAATGATGTAAATTTTTCGATTCTTACCTGGCATGTCTCACTTTTTGCAGGGAACTGCACACTGACATAACGCTTCACAAATCCTGCCTTGTTGATTATAAGTGCAGCAAAGGTAAGTTAACCAGGAATGTACCTTCTGACTGTTCATAACAGTACTCATCCAAACCAAATGTTCCTGCTACAAGCAGCGAATAAGGGGACATTGATTCCTCAGGGATATGCTCCTTTTCTCCCCTGCGGGACTCTGGTGACAGGGGAGTTGAACGTTATCCGTCTTCCCACACACACAGTCCAGTAAATCTGCAGTTGTTGACTCGCAGCACACACTTCCACAACTACCAACAGGTGTTGAAAATGCTCAGTGATTCACCCACATATCTAACAAAAGTAAGAATCACCCATTACAATGTGTACACATTATGACATTTGAAATGGGACGGTTGTCCGTGGTGAATGTCATAACTTCTACCATTGGCGACGACTGACATGCACCAGTCCTGTTGATAGGTCAGGAAAGGATGCTCCAGGGGAAGAGGAAATTTGCCATTATTCCTCTTCACATGTGAAAAACTATCACACTGAACAATACTTTACACTTTAACAAACTTCTTCTTATGTTACCAGACATGGGTTTTCAGAAACATTACGAATTTTACGAGTCCACACATCTGGTTGCGATAATAAGTTAGTACCAAAAAATGTTCAATGGATAACTTTTAAATAGTATACAGAAAAGCACAATATTGGAACACTATTACCACTGAAATGCATGCTATCACATAAACAAATTATATGTATAATTTTCTGAGATTTGCTTAGTTTAATAAAAGGCTAAACAGAAATACTAGTGAAGCCATGCAATAATTTTTTAAGATATATACCAAACTCTTAATCATGCACAAAACTATAACAGAATGACAATAAAAACGGCAAGATTCTAATATCAACATGCATTTCAGATTACAGAGACATTTCCATGGAAACCAGCAAAGTCATAACTGATATAATACAAGCAGAACTGAGGCAGCATACATATCAGACATGCAGAAGGACTTAAAAGTCACCACCACATTGCTACAGCAGGTAGAGCACCCACACAGTGAAGAAATAATCAGGTTTAAAACAAACTGTTTGAAACAAAACTGAATACCCCAACTTATTATAAGGATTACATGCCAACAAAGCATAATCCAGATAAACACATGGCATCTAAAACATAGCACCATATATGTTGATAGAAGGATTGGGTCATGCACAGTTTACAAGCCCTTAACAGTGTTATATCTTCATTGACATATCATATGTTATGATTCTGACAAGATAGGCAATCCATACCCAATAAAAGATGTAGCTAGGAAACAGGAGTAAGCAGATGCATTTCTTTTTCTTTTTTTTTCTGCATTCTGAGCCAGCCTAGAAATGGATGAAGCTAGAACTGCTGCCATGATATAATGTGCAATTTGTTGCAGATATGATGATGGATAAAGCAGTGTACTAATAGTACATACCAATACCGTGTCTACCATATACTTTATCCATGGTAGGTCATGTACATACATCATCATCTACCAGCAGTTTTTCATATGATGATACACAGTATGAAATATAGAGACAGACAATATGTACTAGTATTAAAGAACAAATTGACTATTGCGTCTTACACTCATAAAATAAATTTGGATTTGAAAATAGTCTGAACTTTTGATAGCACCATATTGAAGAACATTTTCCAAAAGGGTATTACTATACAAGGAGATCCATGTAACAAATTTACAGCTTCACAGCAGCGTATTAAATCATTGTGAAGCATGAAATGAAAAAAACAAATGACCACCATGTTGTTTACACTCATTAAACATCACAGCTTACTGAGTGTAAAAATAGTGAAAAAAATAAATAAAAGAACAATAAATGAAAGTGAGGCTCATTTACAAAGATGACTGCAACAGTAGTGGCAAGGACCTCACATTTTAATTTCCTTTTAAAAAGCCACATTTAAGAGTACTGGAAAAAAATGCCTGCACGTGCACATGTGTGGGAGAGAGGTAGAAAGTGTGAAAGAGAGGCAGACGGAGAGAGGGAGAGAGTGATTTCAAACTACTCAATGTCTTTGCTGAACAATTCTGGACAAAGCCAAAAATAATGAGGAACAAAGCCACAAAATCAGAAACAATTTTTAAATACTATTTTGTTCACTTAAAACTTAAACATGCAAGAGATTTTGCATCCATGTGTTTGAAATGTTACTGTAATGTTTGCTCTTACTGACTGACTGCAATCTTTAGTGATTTACCAAAAAATGAAATATTTTATAAGGTTCAGAGTAAACTTATAACAGAAAACCAGTGACATCCTGCAAATCTGCGACTGTTGAGAGGTGTGTGTGTGTGTGTGTGTGTGTGTGTGTGTGTGTGTGTGTGTGCGCGCGCGCGCACACACACACACACGTGCATATGTGTGAGTATGTGTGCGCATGCATGAGTATGTGTGTATTTGCACCTGTGTGAGTGTGTGAGTGTATGCATCTGTGGGTGTGTGGGATTGAAGGGTAACCAGTATAAACAACGAACCTCGTTTTGGAAAGCAAGATGTAGTCGATGCCAATGAGGAGATGAAAAAGCAGAACCCAAATTGAGATTCAAAAATCACAGCATGGCAAACTGTAAAGAACTTTTGTAGTGGAACGTGTGGTGGCTTTTCGGTTGGTTACAGTTTGCCTTGCTGTGATTTTTGAATCTCAATTTGGGTTCTGCTTTTTCATCTCCTTATTGGCATCGACTACATCTTGCTTTCCAAAATGGGATTGAAGGGTAGTTGCAATCCTTTGCACTGCATGCACTTTTTTTTTCATTTGATCACAATGAGACATCTGATGTGTGCACAGTCAAGCAAATAGCCTTAATTGCTTGGCACATTTGTGTGTGTGTGCAGGCATCCCACAGCATCTTTGAAACATTAGCAGAAAAAACTATTTTCCATAAAAAATACATATAAATGTATTTACTAATAATAAACCCAATACAAAACACTGTAATGGCTAGCTAATTTTAAGTGGCATAATGCCCTCCAGGATGTGCACTACAGAGAAATGATGGACCTACCAGGGTTTAGATGTCCTCTGTTGCACCACTGGGTAGGCTATTTCCCTGTAATGCCCCCTTTCAGGCATTACTGCTTGCATGACAGAGCCAATGAAGTATCTCAGTCAAAGCTATAGATGTATCAAATGTGTTTCTCATGATAACTAACCTCTGCATGCATTTTATAAAATAATCTGCTAAACGTTTTTGCTACTTGCAAATGGGCCTAATAAGCTAAGGTGGTGCTGTTACAGAGCAACATGACTCATGAGATCATAAACTGATAAAAATATTTTTAGTACAGCAGATTTGAACAGAATATGTGAATATGACTTATATCATGTGTTCCCATCCCTCAGAAGTGATTGCAGCTCTAAGAAAGCTTTTGAAATAGTGTGAACAAAACACACAGTCTTCTCTGTAAAAAGAATTACTCTCCACTGTTAAATATAGGTTTTTATATTAAGATATCAAAAAACATTTTGCACTAGTGCTTGTTAAACCAATAATTGTCATGCACACCACCAGGGACATCAGCTCCTTTGTTTCTTTCTTAGTTCAAGGTGGTTCCCCCCTTCCCTTTTTAGCTGTTTCGTTTTTCCCCTTTATGACAATATTCTCAGTTGATTTAGAGCTTAACTGTCCATTTGTTGCTTAAAAAAGACTAAGAAATTCAAGTAAAACCACTCCAAATATAGCTTATTCTGTTCTTGCTAAACAAGGATATTAAAGTCTGGACAGCTAAAGCAAAGTATTCCTAAGAGCATTTATTTTGGAATTCTGGCACCTTCCTCAGTAGCACATAGGTTTTGCTGTTGTACATAGGTTTTTCCTTTATTCGACTGGTCTATACCATTCTGCTTGCTCTGTTCACCCTTGCTCTGCTCAGGCTCACTCCGATCCCCTACCCTACCCCCAAATCCCACTCACCCCCACTATGCTTACATTTATTTTAAAAAAGCCACTCCCACACCTTGAATACAACCATACAACCTACTTCCATTCAATCACATTACTCACAACAGCCAATCCCTACCTTTCTAACAAGATCACATTTCACTTCACTCATCACATATCATAGTCACATTAATTTCAAATAACTAAATATTCACTCTTACTCTCTGTTGCTTTCTCCTACATTATCAGATAACTGGCTAACAGTAATCACTCTAACTTCTACTTTTATACCCAACACCAACTCCTATACATCAGCTATGATACCCTTTTATACAACTATGTCAATAACCCTTTCATTAACTGCTCATCTAACCACATATCATACATACCCACCCTACTCCATATCCTCCCATTCTACTCCTTTATACTACCCATCACAACAAAAACTCACAACCATAGTTATATCTCCTGCAATCTATAATACATCATACATTCATCAAGCTACATTTACTGTACTCCACATAAAAATTACACAGTGCTTATCCCTTAAGTATGTTAATTTCATATCTAAACTCCTTTCCAATCTACTAGACATGGCAATCCAATTTACTCTTAGTGGAGATATCCACCCAACCCTGGACCCAAAAGTAAAACTACACAACACTGCAAAATATCCAACTTTCGTCATGCATAGTCTAATTAATGTACCCAGAATGGAAACTGACCTATTAATCCTAAATATCAATCTCAGAACTATACTCAGCAAAGTGCAGAAATCTCATGCCACCCTCTCTTTAAACTCACCAGACATAACTATACTAACAAAAAACTTGCTGAAGCCGGTCATTAATGATAATCATTCCCCCTCGGTACAACATCCATAGGATATACAGAAAAGAATAAAAAATCAAAAGTGGAGGAGGAATAGCTAAAGTATACAAAAATAATCTCATACTAGAACCCCTAAACCATAATACCCCAGACTTTAACAATGTTCAAGTACTATTTGCCAAGCCGAAAATAATTTCCAAAAATACTTAGCCATAGCAGAAATCTATATTTTACCCAGAAATAACATTTCCACAATAGAACACATACTTTACTGGACATTAAAAAATCTGCCTTGCAAATCATTTATTATGGGTGACCTTAATACTGCCTGGATTGCCTGCAACAACAAAAATCCTACAGACCATATAAACCTACACAGCTTCACACAAATTATTCAACTCCCTACCAGAGTTGACAAAGCAACAAAAAGACACGCTGTTCCTGATTTGATTGTTACTGACAAACCCTCTTACTCCCTACACCCTGGCTGCCTTCTTGATAGCCTCAGTGATCACCTGATAACCTATATATTTAGACAACAAATGAACCCATCAAAACCAACCATCTATCATCAAATCTGAAAGAAAAAAAATTTAATCCCCAAATCTATATAGCAACACTCAAACATTGTAACTGGTCTCCCCTAAAAGACTTACGCTGGGGTGATTCCATGTTCCTTAATATACTCAATAAACCAGCACCACCTAGAACAATAAGAACTAAGTCAAATTATACCCCATGACTTTCAAAGGAAACTGAAGCTCTACTTAAACAATGAGGTAAGACCTGGGATCACTGGCAGTTAAATAAAACTCCTTCAAATCACCAAGCATACCGAACAACAGCTGATTTAGCATAGTGGTGTATTGCTCTGACTGTTTTGCACAGGGTCCTGGGTTCAAGAATTGGCAGTGAAATGTATGGTGGTAACACAGCATTTCATGGGAAGAAATAGCATTATGGCTAGGGCTTGTATAGGTCCTAGGGCTGACAGCCTAGTACCAACCTATGAATTTATGAGCCTATAAAACTATAAAACAAAGCCAAAAGACATATCAAACAAGACAAGAAAATATACTATAGCTATATCCAAGTAAAACATCAGAATAATCCTCAAAACGTCTAGTCAGCATTAAAAAAAATTACATCTAGGGTAAACATCAACTCCAACTCCCTCATCCATAAATATGGCAAGCAGCATTGCTACAGAATTTAACAAATACTTTACTGAAAAAATGCTATCACTCTCTAAAAGCAGCAGCTCTGGTCCGCCAGCAATTCCATTAAAAACCAACAAGAATAACAATACCTTCTCCGTTCACCCTGCCCCAACAGACTGATAACTTACCAGCTGAATATCTTAAACTTTCTGCAGATGTCATATCATATCTCCATTCTCATTAACTGATCCATCTCCAAATAATATGTCGCAACTATCTGGAAAGTCTCACATATAATCCCCCTACACAAAGGAGGTAACTCAGCTGAACTGCCAATTACAGGCCTAGAGCTATACTATCTTCACTATCTCAAATTTTAGAACAAAAATACACTCTCAGTTTCTTGACTATCCCTTAACTAACAACATACTTGCCAAAACACAGCATGGATTTTGACCCAACCATAGTACCACCATTGCCCTCTTGAACTTTACCAACATGGTCAATCAATAAAGGAATGAAGGCAAATTAGTCTCATCTATCTTTCTAGATCTGTCTAAGGTTTTTGACACAGTTTCACACTACAAACTGCTGTCTGTTCTCTCTGATCTAACACTTAGTCACTCTGCACTTGCTTGGTTCCAGAATTATCTAGATGGCTGCCAGCAAGCTATAAAATGACAACAAGACATATCTCCTCTATTTCCGGTCACTTTGGGTGTTCTACAAAGCTCTATCTTAGTTCCTGTACTCTTTAGTATCTTTACTAACAATCTTCACACTGCCACCCACCTTGCATCCCTAGTCCAGTGTGCTGATGATTGCACCCTTATACATGCTTTTCCTTCCCTTCAGCAACTGCAAACAATAACACAACTGTCATTTTCTGCAGTGGAATCCTGGCTTTCTAAATCACAGCTCATCCTTAATGCTAACAAAACTAAACACGGTTTTCCAAACCACAAAGGCCACTAACCCCACTCCCACTCCTACTGTCTATATCACATCTGCAGACAACACCAACATCTCTTCCATATCCCAGACTAAACTCCATGGCATAATTATAGACAATAACATGAACATTCACATACACGTAACTCAAAATATCAAGAAGATACATAAAAAACCTGACGCATTATACAAAAACAAACAATTTCTGACTAATAACACAAAAGTCACCATACACTCTTCGATGCCTCACCCATACTCACCAACATAAAGAAAACAGATCTAGGTAAACTTGAAGCTTGTTATAATAAAATAGCAACATTTTCCACAGACTCTACATATAGATCCCATCACTGCTTAGCCTTGCAACAACTATCCTGGTTAGAACTTCCCCATCTATTATCTTATTCCCAGCTTACAATGACCCATACATTACTTTACCAACCAGATAAAACTCAGTCCCTCAAAACTGAATGCAACCTTATTCCAATAATCATATCTTACGATCCACTAATAAATCACTATTACAAACAAAACCAACAATACTGCAGGAAACTCACTGTACTCAAATTACACAGCTAGAGTCTGAAACATACTTTCTCAAACTATCAGGTCTACGGCTAACCCTGCATATGTTAAAAAGTTGCTTAAAAGAAATTTAACTAACAAATGGCTCTGCCCATGTTCCAACCCTGATTAACACTCCCTACTTCTTCTACTAACACTACCTCTTAGGACTCTCCATGTAAATCTCCTCCTTTCTACAACCCTGACACCCTATATACTACAAAAACCATCAATCATGCTGTCAATACCTCAATAAACAATGTAAATGGCTATGCATCCATGTACTGTTGATTTGCTAAATTTAGAAGCTCTCTATATAAACACTGTCACAATGTAACTGTGTGCTATTCCTTTGTTAACTTTAATTATTTGTTGCTATGTAAATTATGACTTACTTTGTACCATTTAATATAACAACTTCTTTTTGTATTGTGTTTATGGAACTTTTCTCCCCGGGCCTCTGCTGAGAATAGGTAGACTATAGAATAGAATAGGTAGTTGGACTACCCCAGTAAGCAAATGTCATATAAATAAATAAATAAATTATATAATTGACAATGGAGTTATGCACAATGATATACCCTTCATTAAATTATCATTCTGATCAGTTTAAACCCATTTTCTCTTAAAGGAGACATCTATGGTTAAACATCATTGACTACGTATAAATATAAAACAGTATGATCTTAGTTCTGAAATACTTGCAAATATTTTTTTTCAAAGATATAGATTTGAAGGGTAGAAAGCAATGGTATCCAAGAGTTTTGACCTGCAGTAAGATTTTCCATTCTTATGAGTGCGCTATTGCATTCATGCAAATTACATTTCCTCTACCATAAGGGGAAAGATAGCATTCTAACCTTCCCAGATGTTCTACAGATGTAAACATAATACATTTTTCTACTATAATAGCAATCAAGAAGGACTACCCATAGGAATGTACTTTAAAACATTATTCTATTATTTATGTTAATTACATTATTCTATTTCATCTCCAGAGCTCAGTTTGGATAGCATGGGCCATCAGGAAGATTGACAACAATGCAAGTTCTGGAGAAATCTGCAGTTAGACTCATAACAATGCAATTTTTGGAGAAGTACAGCTTAATTCCATTATTACTACACCATATCCCACAGGTTCTTTAATGTGGTATAAAGGAATTGCATTTTATGCCTCCTACCTCAGCTAACAATCAGCTCCTGCTGGGAGTGTCTCCTTTTTGATGTGATCTACTGATCTGGACTGCTCCCCCAGGGCAGTATCATGTTGCTGCTAAGGATAATGTTTGTTTTATTATTCCTCAAATCCCCTTCCCTTACACACCTTTAGTGACTTAGGCTAGAGTGTGCCCATGTCTCATCAAGTCTTTACTGCAACTCAGCCAGTGCCCTGCATCCCTGATGACAACAGCCCCTCTGAATCCACAGCCTCTACCACAAATCAGATAAATTTGAGTGCATGCTCTCCCCAAAGATGGGCATGCTCATCCTCCCCTTGCCAGCACCTTGGATGCCAAAGACACTAAATGAACTCAAGTCAGCTGTTTCATGGTCAGGGCTTTCATAGGTCCACAGGTTCATAGGTGTATACCAGTCTATTAGTACTATGGTCCTTATAAGCCTAGCCATGCAACTGAAATGTGATCCACAAATTAGATTTATATAGGTGATGATTTACTGACTGCATCTGTCCATCAGAGACAAGGGAGCCAAACCAGGACCAAATTTCCGATTACCAATCCAATGGTCCAAGTTTTGCTTAAATAAGGATATTCAAACACTAATTGTCGAACTACCTATTCAGCAAATGACCTAATCATCAAAGTGGAATTCATCGAAAGATTTTACTTGGTCAACACTGCAAAAAGTAAACTTTTTTATGTTTTTGCATGGGGGCTGTACTCCCCTATATCCCCTCCCCACACCCCCTGCAAATTAAATGTACCAGCTCTGAGACTGCACTACAGTGAAGTAATGGGTAAATCATGGCCAATCAGCATGTCAATCCCACTTTTTTTTTTTCAGGATGGCGAGGTAAAATATGCATTCCACTTCAATGATTAGGTCTTTCACTGAATAGGTAGTTTGACAATTTGGGTTCAACAGTTAAGTATTTGATAAAGTAAGAGCTCAATGATGTGATATAGGCCTGTTTCTCCAACATGTCCTATTTATGTTGCAAGCAACATTTAAGGTCTTTTAATCTAGCAGTTCTGATGTTGTTTGTTTGCTTTGCGCATGTGCAAAAGGTTCTTCAAAGCACAATCCAGGGATGCCTCATATGGCAGTCAAAGATCAGCTGTCTGTATAACAAGTAAAGAGATAGGACTTTGAAGTGATCTACCCCAGGCCATTGTGTTTCTCACTGTATTCATCTTGTAAGAAATTTTTGTGGATGTTCCAGTTGCTGCATGTGTCTTTTCAGGTACATAGTGAAGGGAGCATTATACTTTATGATGGGTCTGACGAGGGCTGAGTACAGTGGTATGATGACCTCTCTGGACCTAGATACTATGCCTTTGCTTATAGGTTGAGCAACATAGAAGAATTTTCTTACTACCTTGAACACATGCTGGTCAAAGGCCAAGTTACTATCAACATGAGTTCATAGATCCCTGACTAGTGAATCAACTTTTTAGGGTGTTTTATTAGTGGTGTAGTAACCCGCGGTGGTAGACTTCCCAAAAGGTACCAAGCTTTTGTCTGTATTAGACCTTCCTGGAAGGTGTTCTCATCTTGAGGGGAATTCAATGACTGCTCCCAGTTTGCAATCATCTGCAAACTTGGTTACCCAAAGGCCTTTGACATTAGCTTTGACATACAAGAAGCAGATGCCAAAGAGGGATGGGGACAAAAATAGAGCCCCGGGGGACTCCACTTGTGATTGAATTCTTTGAGGAGGGGTCTCATAAATTCTAACCTACTGGGTCCTATCAGTGAGCCAGATAGCTATCCAGTATGTTATAAAGTGGTTTATGCCTAGTTCCATAAGTTTGTTGACAATGCCGGAGTGGGGTATTGTATCAAATGTTTTAGCCTGATTTAGGTAGGAAGTATGCACAGCTTTTTCCTCATCTATCATTGCCTTAGTGGCCTTTTCAGAGAAGTCCATTGGATTCATTAAGCAAGACCTTCCTTTGACAAAGCCAAAATGGGATGGATCCAATGACTGGAGGTCTCCTATGTATTTGTTGATCATTTCCATGATAACTCTTTCCATGGCTTTGCATATCAGACAAGTCAGAATAATGAGTCTGTTGTTTCCAGGATCTGTTGAAGGTCCTCCCTTGTGAAGGGGGGGTGACCATCACAGTCCTCCATTCACATGGCACAAAGCCTGTTTTAAGACTATAGTTAAATAATGACTCCATGGTTCATGATAAGTCATGTACATGCTCCCTAGTTATAGTTTTAGGGGTTATGTTTAAGGGTATTTTTGAGGGGATGACTGGGGTGAGAGAGGGGTAGAACTGGAACTGAATTTGTCTGCTAACAGGTTTGCTATATCACTAGGCCCAGTGAATATGACACCATTAACCACCATTTCAGCACATTGCTGTGCGGGGCTGTGGGGCCCTTGATGTGTCTGACATAGGTGTAGAATGCCTTATGATATTATTTCACCTTGGAGGCCATCTTAACCTCAAAGTTGGCTTTGCCTGACCCAGTTAGCCTTCTTAGTTGTCTATTTACTTTATGAAAGAGTTTCTATCTTTATGAAAATTCCCCTTTGTGATTTTGCCATATTTTTTCCTTTTGTTGTATATATGCTGTTTAATTTGAGACGCCACCAGGGTGCTTTGTTTCTGGGGCTGGGTCCTGGGCTTACTCCTTGTAGGTAGAACAGCCTCTATGCAACCACTGACATGGCTGTACAAAGCTTCTGAATTAATTCAGCATAGGCTGCTTTGTTCACTTTGTTTGGAGAGTACTGAATGTTGACAGACCATCACTTAATATAATACAATTTGCCTTGAAATAGTTCCCAACTGTTAATGGTTTTAATATGATTATGGAGATGATTTTGATTGTGAAAGAGACAGCTTTATGGTTGGGCCTTACTAGGGAGGATGAGACATGCGGGTGCAGGATTCTCCCATATTTGTAAGCACAAGGTCTAGTATACAAGAGCCTGATGTGGGGATATTCACTATTTGGTCAAGGGTGTTTGAATTTACAAAGTCCAGGAATCACTTGTGCCTGTGGGTTTGAGGCCATGTGGGATTCCCAGTCTACAGATGGGAAATTAAAGTCTCCTATGAGTAGGGTGTTAGGTTGGATAGCAAGCATGTCCAGCAGGGCCAAACATGCATTGTGGAATTTTTGGGACATGGAGGGTGACCTATAGCTGGCTAGGATATGCTATGAGATTTTGTCTGTGGTTATCTGCACATGGGGGAATTCCAGCATGTCATCTTGGTTGACCACCCTAGAGGTATGCTTGTTACTGATGTATACTAAGATACCTCCACCTTTAGCCCTTGTCTGTGCAGTCATTGGTCTAAAAGTGTGGAAAGCATTGAAACCTTACCCTGAATAAGTACTGTCTACTGATTTATCTTAGCAAATGCACAGATGACTAGATTTGTAAGTGGATGGAGGGCTTGGAGTGAGTGTAGTTTTATTATTTAGGCTCATAGCATTGAACAGTAACATCTTGAGGTTTAGTTGAGTTGATTTTGTAATACTGATAGGTTGGTTAATTTGGCATTGCCTAGAAAAAGGCACTATGGTGTTGAATAAAGTTTAAGCCAGTATTCAAAAGCCTATAGATGAGAGGTGTAGACAATCCATGGCAAAGCAAAATAATCTGTTAATCATGTCCTCCCAAGCTAACAAATATTGAATCCCCTTTATCCTAATATACCACAGTTTTGGTGTAAAGGATTTTAACAGGTTTAGCGGAAAAGCTCACACAGACTCTGCCACAGCTTGCTGTGAAGGAAAGGTTAGTTTGCTTTTGATTTCTTCTATTATTTTATTGCCTTTTTCTATTTTGTATATTGTGATTTGTTTTCTTTACAGTGTTTTACTTGTATTCTACTTTTAATTGCATATTAAAGCTTGGTGAAAGACCATAGCTGTGCCTCGTGTGAGTTAGACAAACATTTTCCCACCCTCCCACACTGTTTCGGTTATGTTCTTAAACACAACTATCTTTCTAGGTGCCTGCCCCTAATGGTAATTTCACCACATATCTCCTTCTCTCTCCCCTTTCACTGGCTGGTGTGAGTAAGCAAAAAATTATCATTTTGTGAAATCACTCCCCTTCAACTATTTACATTTATTGGCCATTCACTGTATTCCATTGACCCAGAATACATAAGTGCCCATCCCCTTTCAGTCTATCTTGCTCGTTTATAATTAGTGGTTTTCCACTTAGAAAACTAAAACTTAAGTTACCCCCTTTCACATCTAACTGCTTAGTGCACACTGCAGTGTTTAGGATATTAACCCATTTTTTTATTTTACCTTTAAACATCTATTGCAAGACGACCAGTTACTGGAGAGCCCAGATTCTAACTCTCAATAGTCATCTTGGGATTAGTGGTTCTGTTTTCTCCTGTTGAGAGAAGGAATACAGGAACATTATTTCCTGGAGACTGCTGATTGCCATAAAGCCTAATAACTGCTTTATAGGTGGCAACTCGGAATGTATGCTTATATTCTGTTCCTAGGGAGAGAAGGAGCAGAGTGCATTGATTCCTGACTGTTTCTGGTTGAACAGTGAGTGTCTGTGCTTAACTTTCCTTATTAGTCTGGTTGCTATTCAAGGCATCTACCAGGAAAAGGCTACAGCAAGCCTACAGACCCCTGCGTCATCTGGGACAAGACTGTGGATCACCAAACAGGCTGTGGCATGCGTCTTATCTTGGGATTAGTGCTAATGTTTTGCTTCTGGTGAGAGAAGAAACCAAGGAGCATTGTATCCCAGCAGAGTGAAGTTGTGGTGGGACCAGCACTAGTAGTAGCAAGGCAGTAGCCATTCATGCAACTCCCCTCTTTTCATCATTCTTGACAAGCTAATTCTTTGTTTTCAGTAAGTACTGCTTCATTTGTTTCTAACTTCAGAATATCTGCATAAATACTTCATCCTTAAATTTTCAGGGTCTAAGTATTTGTTTCTGCTCAAGTGCTTGTCAGTGCTCTGTATAGACTCAGACACTTGTGCTACATTTCTCCTGTAAAACCATGATTGAAATTTCTCCAAAACCTAGTTGCACACAGGACAACTAGCCTGCAGTGACAAGCACTGTCCCCATAGTTGCAAACTGGATACTCCTGACAGTGACTGATATTCTAACTCCAACTGTCTAATCAATACAAAAGGGTCTGTTGTCATGGATATGAACTTTCTCACTGTCTGTTACCAGCTTGGGGGATATGGGCATCTTCAGGCAATGTAGATATTGCCTCATGTTTACTGAAAACTAGTTAATTCTCAAACAAACTGATATGGTATGTGAGAGATGTACTTGCACAATGTCACTGGAGGCAAAGCTCTCACATAAAAGTACTTCTAATGTCAATAAGGATGTCAGTAGTACACACGCTGCATCCATCACACACAATTCAAAGCAGACATATTCTGAGCACTTACATGTACCCTTCTTAAACCACAAAGTACACATAACAAACACCCACATCAAAACATCTCATGAAGCCTCTATCTCTAAGCCCATAAGGTAAGCCTCCACATAATCCAACATTCTAGTAATTGGAGACTCCATCATGAGACACACTGATGTCCCTCTCACCAGGCTGAGTAAGGAGAAATTCAGGGTCAGTTGCTTATCAGGAGCCAGGATCTGCCACATTATGCATGCACTAAGATCATTGGACCACTCAGTCATAGTCCATGTGGGAGTAAATGACTTGAGACGTGCCTCCCTAGACTATATGAAGAGAGACATCATTGAGCTGTCAGAATATGTGTCTCAGGCTAGTATGATCCTAGCACTGAGCAGCATTTTACCTTCTCCAAGGATGATGCCACAATACGAACAAAAGATGATTGACTTTAATAATTAGCTTAGATTCTGGTGTCATTCTAATGGGTTGCAATATCTGTCAGCATGGAAGGAGATGGTCAGTAGATCATGCTGCTTTCCCAGGGTTGGTCTGCACCTCTTCCCTCTAGGCTTTTGAATATTCCTAAAACATTGTCTTCCCCCATAGTGTCATTTTTTTAACAATGCCAAACGGAAAGTACTTCTAACATAGCAAATCAAAACCAAGAAACTAATAAGGTATTACTGCTCAATGCTAGGAGTGTAAACAAAAAAACCCTCGACTCTCTAGAAGCTCTCTTCACCCTAGAGAATGCAAACATCTGTGTGGTCACTGAGACATGGAGAGCTGTGGAGAGCACACCGACAGTTCATGGTTATGATGCCTTCCATACATATAGATCAGCTACTTCATAAGCAGGGACTAAAGGTGGAGGTGTCTCTATTTACATAAAAAATAAATATACTTCAAGGTTGGTCAAACAGGAAAATGCACTTGAGCTGCTCCATGTTCAAGTCACCACAGGCAAAATCCAGTAGTACTTCCTTGCAAGCTATAGGCCCCATACATGGTATGGTATAACCCATACATACAATGTATTTAAACTTATTAAAAATGCTAACCATCCAACACAATACCATATTGATGGGTGACTTTAATTACCCCACCATTAACTGGGAATCCTATAAAACACCAAATGCATAGCCACAGAGATTCCTGGATTTTATAAACACAATCTTCCTTGACCAGATAGTCAATACACCAACCAGGGGTGCAGCCATACTGGATCTGGCTCTCACTAATATGGGAGATGCTGCACATCCCCTAGTGTAATGTTTTCCCTGGTAAGGTCAGACCACAAAATGGTCTCGTTTGAAGTAAAAATAAAACCTGGACCCTAAAAATTAAACCTGGAATATTCAGGAACTACTGCAATGCTAACCCCCTGCTATTAAGTGATAACCTGGCAAAATGTCAAGGCCCCATAAACCATGAGAACACTGCTGCTTATGGAGAACTGTTCACAGAAACCCTGTACAAGCATGTTAACAGCTACATACAGGCAGCTGTACCCACCAGGAAGAAGTACAGAACCAACTCAAGAAACAAGCCACCCTGGTGGAATCACAAAATGAATAGGCTGTATAACAGAAGGAAAAAAATCATGGCAAAAATTAGGTGATGCAGCACCCAGCAGGATAAAGGTGCTTTCATCAAGCTAAACAAGCAGCTCAGAGGACAAATAAAGCCTACCAAATCAAAATTTGAGGTAAGTTATTCATCCCAGGCCAAAGACAATCACAAAGCATTCTTTAGCTATGTCTGCAACCTCATATACAATACACAATTGTGTGCAGAGCTCATTGTAAATGGAGCCACCTATAATAAGCCAGAAAATATAGCAAACCTTCTGGCTGACAAATTCAGCTCCAACTTTAACCCTCTCCCCCCCCCCCCTCAACCTTACCCCAAGAAATATCATCAAATATGGCTCCCCCTACCATCACTAGGAAACAGGTCCTTAATGCTCTTTCTAAGGCAAAGAACACTGCATCAATGGGGCCAGGCAATATCCCAGGATGCCTTCTAAAAAGCATGAAACATGACCTACCAGGGCCTCTGGAATTACTATTTAACTGTAGCCTCCATACCTTATGCATCACGAATGGAGACCTGCAACAGTCATCCCTCTGCACAAAGGTGAGCCATCTACAGACCCTGGAAACTACAGACCCATAAGTCTCACTAGTCTTACACGTAAAGCCATGGAAAGAATTATCATGGAAATGATTAACAGAAATATATTAAACCTCCAGACACTGGACCCAACCCAGTTTGGTTCCATCAAGGGCAGATCATGCTTACTCAACTTGGTGGAATTCTTTAAGAAGGTAACCAAAGCAATGGATGAGGGAAAAATGGTTCACACTGCCCACCTTGACATGGCCAAGGCATTTGGATGCAATACCACACTTGGGCATTACTGACAAACTCAGAAGATTAGGTACAAACCCGTATGTCACCCAGTGGATAGCCAATTGGCTCACAGACAGATCCCAGGAAATTAGAATTGGAGAGTCCACCTTTACAAAAAGGCTAGTCACAAGTGGAGTCCCTCAGGTATGAGTCATTGGACCACTCCTTTTCATCATTTACTTATCTGAAGTCAAAGGCAAAGTCAGTGGTTTCTGGCTGAATAAATTTGCAGATGATTGCAAACTAGAAACTGTCATTGAATCCCACACTGACACAAATGTTCTCTAGAAGGGGGCTGACACAGATAAACAACTGGTGTCAGAGCCATTGACTAAAACTAAATGCCAAGAAATGCATAATAGTATCCTTTGGAAAGTCATCCACCCTTGGTAAATATCATAAGATAACACACCCCTTAGAGTTGACCCAGTAGTAAGGGACGTAGGGACACACACAGATAGTAATCTAGCCTTTGATCATCACATGTCTACAGTGGTGAGGAAACCATTCTATGTTGTGAAACTTATAAACAAAGATATGGCATCTAAGTCCAAGCAAGTCATTGTTCCACACTATTCTGCATTCACAGACTTATTATTGAGTACAATGCTCCTTTGGTATGTACCCAACCAGGTATATCCAACAAATGGAATGTACACACAGAGCTTCCTCACTAAAAGAATACAAGGCATAAGTAAAATGCCCTACGAAGACTGCCTCAAGGCCGTATCCTTGTATTCTGTTTCCTACAGACATTTGAGGAGAGATCTATGCCTGTCATACAGGGCATTGTCGGAGAACACTCTGATGGACCTCCTGCATATCCACAAAATAAACAGCACCAGAATTACCCATTCTAAAGACCTAAACCTTGTCTGTGATATAAATTATACCTGATGGAGAGACAGGTATGTATCCCAGAGGCTACCGCTTCTTTGGAACAGGCTCACCATACACGTGAAGCAGAGTTCCTCCCTAGCCAAATTCAAGTGCAACTTGGACAACTGGATGGGGAACAAAATTCATCCCTGGTTTGGTACCGATGTCTTTCATGGACACAAGCATCCTATAAATGGTTCATCTCCCATGCTCCTACTTGTGAATGTTTCATCTCCCAAACCCCTGCTTACACTTATCAAGGGTATTAGAATTTGTCAGAGATTTGGGATGCATGGTTAGGCTTAAAAAGGCCCTTGTGGTCGTTAGCCTAGTAAACACCAATGAACTTATTTACATTCTATTATTCTAAAGAATGCAACATGGTGCAACAAAACACTGATTTCAGTAGTACACTATGAGGTGATATTCAATTTGCTCTTTGAATAAAACAAATTGTTTAAGCGATTGGGTCATCTCTGCACCACTATATTATGGTTTACAGCAAAGTCTTCTGGTCCATCTACTATACTTGGCCTTTTACTTGCTTTAATATAGGTAAACAAGGATACCATAGCACATATGGACAGTTTATTTGCTTGCCACCTGCCAGCACTTCCCTCTTCCCTGGTCGTCCTGTCTGTGCCAAGTCAGTGGATAAGCATAGCTATTTTTAAGGCTTGCACCTGAAGAATTTACATATAGTTACATTAGCAGCTTGCTCATGGATTGCACTAGTATATTATAATGACTCATTGGTGCATCACATAAATACAGTGTGACACTGAAAATGCTGGCTACCTAAAAATGAGCAGCTGTAGGAAACACAAGCAGTACCAACGAAAGTGAGGACAAACATACATTATTTTCAGTAACACATCATGTATCATAACATCTGTGGGAACAGCTGTCAAGTTCACCCAATCAGAAGATTTGGATTACTGAAGTAGCATCAGTGCTGGCTAAGTACACAGTGACACCTTTTGTCTCAATAAACACCAAGATGCACACAACATACTATAACAAAAGGGCATGCAATGTATGCAAATGTACTTACAGACAACATGGATCTATCATTATGATACTTACATGACCTTTGCTTATAGTAAAAAAATGAAACCAAATGACAATGACAAATGAGGCCAACTTTCTTTAAGGACTTCTAAGTTACACTCCTTTTTTTTTCTGACTGCATCCCTCTTTTCGAAAGTACAACACATAAAGGTAGATTAGTAAGTAAGTAAATTAAGAGATTCAAGACATATACTTTCTGTTTATAAACCCCTGAATTACACTATTAGGCAACCCTCCCAGTACCAAATGGAGCCTTTCATAAGGATGAGCCTCGGATAAGGATGAGACTTCAACCCATTCATTCTATGTCCAGAATGAGAGCCCTATAACTCCTCGGGACCTTGCTCACAACATAGTCTCAACAGCCTTTTCATTTCTCAGGAGGCAAGGGTCAGATGTTAGGGAGTAGGTTGTTCCGTGTTCATGTAGACCCCAATACTTAACCCCTTGACATGGAAGTTACTGAATCCCATATATGCTACTGTTCTGGGGGCTACTACCAGAAAGATGAGTATGCTTTCTTCGTTTAAAAGCAACACATAGCAAAATGCATCTATAAATATTCTTGCAGTCCCTCAAAAGTTCTGCTGAAGTGACCAGTGCAGAGGATCAAACTTCTACTTTCAACCAGGACAGGTTATAAAGCATCACGTCACTCTAACCCTTCCTATCCTGATCCTTACAGTACCTGGGTCACTAATTGACTCCAGTCATTTTGGTCATAATCACGGATTTATTTCTCCACTCCATAAGGTTAGTGTAAAATAAATAAATATTTATTAAAGGACACAGAGTACCACTGAAGGACAGTATTACAATATGTACAGCACAGTACTCTCACCAAAAATAACATACCACCACCAGTAACAAACTGAGCAGGATTGGTATTAGCATTTGGGGGCCCCCAGCAAATTTCTCTACAGAAAATTGTGTGCACCTGTTAAAGGAAAAAGACAATCTGTAAATCATACCTCTCAACCTCTTAGTGCAAGAAATCTGAACAAAGCCAAGAATAATGGGGGGCAATGCCCAAAATAGGGACAAATTTTTAATATTGCTCTTAGAGATTTGGAAAGTTGCTAGAATAACAAGTTTTGCATTACTATGCATTTTTTTGTGGTTAGGAAGTCTAAAACTAAAATGGCTGTCATTATTTTGTGACTTCAGTCCTCAACAATTTGCCACAAAACCACACATTTTATGAGGAACAGACCAAAATATGAAGCGAAACCTGGACATTCTTCAAAAATCTGGGCAGTTTACAGATGTGCTCTATATGCAGAAAATGGAAATGGACTGGATAAAGAAGTTAACACAGTGTGACAGTATTTGTCACAGAGTATAGAGGAATGGTCACCCAACCATCTCAAAGCTATTCATGCAAATCATTTGGAAGGGGATGCAGGGATAGGTGGTTCATCTGGACGAAAATCAGACAACATGGATCTATCATTATGATAAGTATATAACATTTGTATCAAATGTTGCCTATTTTCATCCAATTCATCACATGGGACAAATTCTCAAGCTGTCTATCTCGGCAGTATCAAGGAAGGACATTCCTGAGGACAGCAGAGCCAAAAGAAGAATAAGATCTGGATTGTATGTCTACTTTTTAGTGAGCAACAAAGGTATACACCGTGGGTCAGGTCACTGTTGCACAAATATCATCAATATGCACTTTTGCTTCCATGTCTGCTTCTTGCGAATTGATTCTGTTGGGAGAGAAAAGGTTCAAAATTAGACTGTGAGTTGACATAGCAAGTAGTTCCAGAAGTCTGTGGTGCCAACAGTCGCTGTCTGGCAGGTTTAGAGGAAATTGGAGTCACAGGAATCAGTTGAGGTTTGCATGTAACAGCTCTGAGAAAGTGTCTTCTGTCCGAGTAAATTCAAAACCTTTTTAACTGCCTTGAAGGATGAACCCACCCCTGGAGCTGAGCATCTATTTGGATCTGAGGAAGAGAGAGAAACCCTGAGTCTTGGCATCCCTGACCCCGAAGTAGACCTTGGACTTGAGCTGTGCCAAGGCACCTAAGGGAAGAAGTGGCTCTGAAAATCTTTCTCTGGACATCAGCATCAACACTGTGGTTCCACGTCCTTTTCTGATATGAGGGTATAAGAGTCAAGAAGGATAGGGAAGCTGTCAGGGGTCAAAGTTAAAGGACCTGCCAGCACTGAAGGAAGTACTTCTGTATGGATTGGATCCAGAACTTTTGGAGACAGAGGATTGACCACAGCAGAAGAAAGAAGTGGAAGGGCAGGATGGCCAACAGTCAGTACATTCCCTGGGGGTGGTACCGACAAACCCTGAAGCTGATTCTGCATCCTCAAAATTACGACCATCATCCTGGTGATGTCATACTCTGTCAAGCTCCAAGATGATTGGGTACATAAAGCCACTGAAGAATATCTGGAGTATCTTTTCTCCTGCAGATTTGAAGAGAACAACCTGGGACTCACTTGTTCCAGAGAAAATTGTACCCGATGTGAGAATGGTTAGAACTCAGAAGCTCTTGGTTCCAGTCTCCTAGCTGACTTCATTGTGGGTCTCACTGGAAATGATGGATCCAAGGATCATTTAGAGACAGAAGAAGACCTTTCTTTTTCTTTAAGTTTACAGTTTTCTTTCTCCTTCTTATTTTTGTCTGGTGCCTTGTCTAATGACAAAGCACTGCCTTGTTTCTTAGCAAGGGAGGTAGAAGAGGAAGCACCAGAAGTACTAGTCCCTACTGTGGAGAAATAAGTCCCTTCACCACCACTTTGTCACAGCAACCTTGTAAGGCTCTAGCACTAAAAATGGCACTCAAAGTGTATTGTGCGTCCAAATGGGCAGTGCCTAGGAAATATACACATAAAGAGTGAGGATCCTGAGGGGGCAATTTATGCCCACATTCTGAACATTTTTTTAAAGACCTGAGATTCAGCCATGATAAAATCTGGAGTCTAAATTGAAAAAAAAAACACTAGGCAAAAAAATTATACAATACATTACCAAAAATTATAGTCTGATAAATTCTAAGCACTATGGGCAGTAATAACTGTAGTAAGTGGTAGCAAACACTATTCGAAAAGAATATGCTAACCTAAGACACCATTAAGCTATAACTATAAAGATAACGCTAAAGCTGGAGGGAGATGAGTGCCCTGGTAGAGGAGGAGTGAAGAATAGAGGTATTTAACTACTTAACCACATAACTGTTTAACTACTCAGCTATTTTGAAAGCTCAAAACTCTTTCTAAAAGTAAATTATATGAGCCCTTGAGAACACACTTGAAGACTTCAGGTGCCAAACAAGATCTGAGGTATTGGAGTACAGTTTGGAGAATTATGGGTAGTGATGGAGTCAGGGCCCTTGAACTGAGGAAGTTTCAAATTCAGTGGTGAGGTCTGATCCAATTGGATTTGACATTCCGTATGTTGAAGTGGATGAAAATAGACAACATTGGATATCATTTTATTAATATGGACTTAGAATCCACTGGGTTCCACTGATTAATATGTGATGGTCAGAAGCTATGGTCTCATGATCCACACCATTGATAATATGTGAGGGGGTGACTGACCTTAAGAGGGTATCATAAATATACACTACTGCCTCTATTAATAGACATGTGTCATACTCATATAACATTTAAACTGACTAGCTGAAAAGTAAAGTGGTTTTATTTAGTTCCCCAGACTCTCACCCAGCTTATTCTCATTTCAATGCCTCCCAGTACTGTCATAATAAAAAATAAATTAAAAACTGGTTCAAGATTATTTTTACATATAACTGCATGCACACACATTTTTTTCTTTAAGGAATAATGATATGTCATAAGTATCAGCATCTCCTTCTCTGAGCTTGTGGTATTGTTGCCAACAGATATACCACACTAGTACACCAAGAACACAATTACTGTTTACTTGCAAAATGTTTCATCTGTTAAATATAGCTTGAGCAGCAACTTCTCAAAAGGTGGGAGCCAGCATTTGGGCTCTCACCTGCTTGTAATGTACATAACCTTAAGTTAATACATAGATCCACATCCACAAATATTTGAAATGGAATAATATATCTACTCACTTGAAATAAATAAAACCAAACAAAGAACTTTCTAAAAATGAAATACACAAGTTTATATGCTTGCATAACAAAAATACAAAACAACTGTGTTTAAGCAGACAGATGGTATGTAAAAACTTTTAGCAGCTTATCTAAACCTAACTCTACCAGTAACAAAAGCTTAATTACTTAATTACGACCTAACTCTGACTTGCTATTTCAAAAAGCAGTTGCACAGTTTCACAAGCAATCAAACTTCTAGTATAAGTTTTGTCCAGGATTTCCTTCTCTGTGAGCTGTCCAGAACTAATTCTCTCTTTCTCTCTCTCACCCCCCTCCAAACTAATACAAACTTTTATTTAATTTAGATTCCTAGACAGCATTTCCTTCCTTTATCTGAATGTAAGGTTTCCTGTTTACATAGTAGTAGTATACTTCGTGTGGCGAAGTTCAGATTAGGTAATGCATTCATTTGATCTAAAGTGACATTTTAGGGAGCAGTAGTTATTAAGGACTGTAGATTTCTACTCATCTGAAAAGTTAGCTTTACATTATAACAGCTCTGGCCATTTCCAGTGAATATATTACGGATTCTCAACACTATACATTATACATGCAGTAATATGTCCTGGAAGTTTTTATGCATTCTGCATAAAAAAACAAACAAACAAAAAAACACATACATGCATTTAATTCAATTTAGTACAGGATTCAGTACCTTTTAGTGAAAAATTCATTAATTCTGTGGCATTTCTTTGGAGCAATTATACTTGCTTTCACTCAATACTAATTCTCTACACAAGGTCTCAAACAGGAAAAATCCGATTGTTGGATTCAGTACCTTGTGACACTTGCCACAAAAATAAGAAGCGGAATATGTCCAGTACTGTTTTCTCATGTCTGATTGGTCAATACATATTTTAAACTGCAAAGTAATATGTTTTTAGTCTGCAAAGATGATTTTTAAAAATATTCGGAAAGTATAATAAAGTCATTGAATCAATCCATCACTTACAGAGGTTGCTATGCAGAGAAGTTGTATTGTGCAGGTATGACAAGGAACGCATTATGTGCTTTTGTACGTATGATAATGTTAATCTACAGCTTTAACACTTTGCCATTATGAGCTGTTGTATTAGCGGACTGCTTGTTAAATAGCTTCACAGTTCCTGGATGGATAGGAAGTCAAATGTTTAAATAAGTTTACAGAGTGGGATCATGCCACTAGTTTAGCTATTGTGTAGAATAAGATAAATGAGGCTCATATAAATAAGCTGCTAATTAATGAATTTTAGTAGCCTAGGTATTGACAATGATGCGAACAACCCTATGCAAGGACTATGAAATATACCATACTTGTGGGGGGAGAGTTATGCATGCATTATTTGTGCACCATTCTGAGGACAGTATGAGCAGAGCTATGTATGCACTGTTTGAAGCAAGTTGTGTGGTAGGTGTAGAGGAGATAAGAAGTGCATTGTACACCACTTATGCAAAAATATGTGTCAAAGCATGGAACATATGTATGAGTCCTGTAACAGAAGGTAGAAGGCGTGGGGGTAGAAGGTGTGACAGATAATGTACTGTTTGTTCAGCATTCTGCAAAAGGTGTCTTAATACTGGGCCTATAGTTATAGCCAGAGGCATATTTAGGACATTCAGTGCCTAGAGTCAGGTCCTCATTTGCCCCCTACCTCCTCCAGGGGAAGGACCAAAAAAAAAAAAAGGTGAGTACTCTCATATGCTTCAGAAAATGCATGTTAATCCAAGCCTGTAATTCTAGCAACTTTTGTAATAAACACAATCTTTAAAATATGTCCCACTTTTGAGCCCCCACACATTATTTTTGCCCTTGTCCCTGAGTTTTCTGATGTAAAACCTGTAATGCTAGCAACTTTCTTAATATAAACAGGCCACACAGCAATATTTAAAATCTGCCCCAACTCTTATTTTGTCCCCCTTGGGACCTGTCCCCCAGTATCCCACATGTTCACCAGGTCTACCAGCATGTCCCCTACCCCCTAGACCTTCAATATCGTTGGGACTGGTCATGAATCCTAAGGGTGTCTTACTTTAATCCTATGCATTTAATGTACCACAGACATACTCTAATACAGTGCATGTGGTCCTGCATTAGATTCATCCCTTTATGATACAGATTACCCTGGCATGATCTAATCTATTTTTGGCAGTAAGGAAAGAAGATGTAATTTCCACCTTTTCCAAAGTGATTCACAACTGAACTTAAAATAATCAAATCTGCATCCTTCTTAGACAAATTTTATACTAAGTGGATTATAGCTATAACTCTTTACTTCATGTGATATGTTGAACAGTGGGAAATGCACTCAGCAAGCTACTATATGCTCAAGATTTGATTTGCTTCCAGTCTCCATATTTGTATAAAAACAGTTTGGCTTATTGACTAGTTATAAATATCTTTAAATAATGAGTTATAACAAAGTATAAACTACAAAAATGTAACCCATGCCATAAGTTGAAACCTGATGCCAATACAGCATTCATTCTCTTCTTGAAAAATGCATTCATGCACCGATTTAAGGAATGCCTTTTTGCAGTGATTGTGTTTTTCAGTATGTGAAATGAAATGGAATGTTATATACTGAATCTACATTAATATAAATTTAGTGCATGTTTTTTTCCAAGGTTCAAAGTATAAAGTAAACGCGGTAATGTTCTATAAAACATATACCAGCTTGCCAAACTAACAGCTTACATTGTCCCGAATAGTCATTAAAATGCTTCAAAAACTAAAAACAAGTAATTAATCGCTTGCTTTTGTAATACTCCTAAGCAGATCATTTCACCTACCAACTAGTTTCATAGTGAACCAGTTTAACAACTTTGGTGAACAATTTTATGTTGAGTATGCCATGCTACCCTTAATATGTTGACCATTAATAGATAGTGTACATTCTAAAATTGATTAGTACAAGCTGCACTGTAATCAAAGTAGGTATCTGCTCATTGTTTAGTCAAATATAGATGGAAGGTGATAAACATCTAGAGGATACAGCTACAGAAGATCGACTGTTAAAAAATTTACAAGGAACAGACACAGTATTCGTTATATTAGCTTGTATCCCTATATTACATAGGGAACTCTGCCCTGAGCAAAGCCCTTCTAGGGTGGGTTGAAATGTTTTGGCTGCCCCTAGTGCAAAATGCTGGGGTAGAATGACTGGCACTATACATGAGGTGCTAGTTATTCCCTGCAAGCAGTATCAGTGGCATCAACGATTTAAGCAGCCATAAACACAACTCATTGCTACTTAAATATAAGTCAGTCAATCAATGTTGTGTGTTAGGATCTGTAGCGAGGAGTCACTTTACCTCTTCATTACAGTTTCTCAAAAGTATTTAACACAATGTAACAAAAGGCTATCATGTTGATACAAAGTAACTATTTGGTTAATGCAACAACAGTTTTATTTGCAGTGAGGTGTAGCAGAAAGCAATTCTATTAATGGCAATTCAAACTTCTTATTTGGTACTTTTTTGGACTTCATTAAGATGAGGGGGTGCTGAATAAAAGACATTGTTCAAGGTACCAGTCACAGTTGTAGATAGCACCTGACTGTCTCTTTGCCACTAGAAAGATGTCAAATTGAGAAATATAAATACAATGCAGAGCATTATATCACTTTCAGTTTTAACTGCTTTTCATGTATGAGGACTAGAATTGTACCAAAGCACTGCAGTTTGTCAAAATTTAGATGGTTGCATGGGTCACCACACATGGATAGTATTTAATTTGGGTATTAATCATTGTACAACATGCATTTAGGGTATCCCATAGGCAGACTTGGGTTTTTGAGGATATAACATAAGAATTCCCAGGCCAAAACAGTTTTCGGCAACAAAGGTCTAATTGATTAGAGGATCAACTCAGCAGCAGTCAGGACTCTGTCTCTATGCGAAGCCAACATGAACTAACAAGGTGTTTCATTGCTTCAAACCAAGTACAGGATTCTTACAGAGGATGTAGAACTGCACTGACCAATAGATGGCCATTACATAATTTGGCTCATGAATAATTTATGATCCAAATTCCATGGATCTTGTTTCCTCATCCATAGCTTTATCATCTAGCCACGATAATTCAGTGACACCGCCTTGGGAAATGGCTGTTAATGTTTTGAAAGTTTCATTGGTCACATCAACTATGTAATTATGACTGGCCATTATATCTCTAACAAACTTCCAGCCAAATGTTAAGTCCTTTGTAGGGTTTTTCAATGAATTTTAAAATGATTTTATACACTGTAATGTCAGATGTTTTAGAAGCATAAGCCCTTTTCAGCTATAGCCTTTTAATATAATAATACTTGTTACAAGTATATCATTTCATGGCATAATTTTTGCTTCATTCCTATGGCAGTTGCAGTAACCTATTAATAACATTTACAAATGTAGATATAACAATATGAATCACTTCAAATTTTCTTACACACACACACACACACTCACATGTGTTGTTACATACTGACACACACACACTGTTATACAGAAAAGTGGCTTTGCTAGATAACCTATTAAAAGAGAAATTGATTCACAATCATTTATTTGTGAAAGATGTACAGTTAATATTTTTAATTAAACTTTTGGTTTCCACACTACAGCTGTCTTCTATTAGTCATATCCCTGAGCCCATCCTCAATGTTCTGTTCTGATATGCTCAACAACGTTCTTGCCTAAACTTTATAAAAAAGGTCAAAGTAAATGTCTCACATGCAAGATACAGGGAGCAGATATAGAAGAGATCATGGCAGTCTGGTATGGTACCATTGTAGCCAGTACAAAGGACTTTATTGTTATGGCCTCCTACTGCCCTACCCAATGCCTAATGTCCAATGATATCAATACACAGTTTGCACTATAGGTTGATAGTTGTTGGTATTTATTGTGGAATATAGTCCTGAGGGGGAAAAAACTCTACTTTGTATTTGTAAAACAACAAATATGCCACTTAGTCCCCTCTGTCACCAGAAGATTCCATAAGGAATATGTTTGCTAACTGAACCCAGGTCTGAAGACTACAACAATGGCTCTTTCACTTTCATTTGCAATTAATTTATTGATTTGATATTTGTTTACCATAAATATTCGACTGGACCAGAAAGAGCCCATTTTCAGTTGGAGGCCCAGGGAGAAAAGCTCCACAATCATGACATTTCAAAAAATCAAGTAGAGATATTTTCAATCACCAAGTACTATGGTACATTACAAACATCATAGGTTCATAGGTGTTTACTAGGCTAACATCCACAAGGGCCTTTTTAAGCCAAGCCATGCATCCCAAATCTCTGACAAGTTCTGATACCCTTGATAAGTGTAAGCATGGGCCTGGGAGGTGAACCATTTACAGGTTACTTGTGTCCATTAGAGACACAGGTGTCAAATCAGGGATGAATTTCTGGTTTCCCATCTGATTGTCCAAGTTGCACTTGAAATGGGTTAGGGAGGAACTCTGCTTCACATGGATAGGAAGCGTGTTCCAGAGAAGGGGTAGTTTCTGGGATACATACCTGTCTCTCCACCAGGTCTAATTTATATCACAGACAAGGTTTACATCTTTAGAATGGGTAATTCTGGTGCTGCTTGTTTTGTGGATATGCAGGATGTCCATCAGAGTGGGGTCTGACAATGCCCTGTATGCCAGGCATAGCTCTTCCTTCAAAAGCTTGTAGGAGACAAATACAGGGATAGGGCCTTGAGGTGGCCTGTATAGGACATTTTACTTATGCCCTGTATTCTTTTAGTGAGGAATCTCTGTGGATGTCTCAACTGTTGGATATGTCTGTTTAGGTACATACCAAAGGGGCCATTGTACTCAATGATGGGTCTGACGAATGCCGAATACAGTGGAACAATGACTTCCTTGGACTTAGATGCCATACCTTTGTTTATAAGTTGCACAACATAGAATGATTTCCTCACCACTGTAGACATGTAAAGGTCAAAGGCTAGATTACTGTGTGTCCCTAAGTCTCTGATTACTGAGTCAACTCCAAAGGGTGTGTTGTCAATATCATAGTTACTAGGGATGGATGACTTCCTAAGGGATACTATTAAGCATTTCTTGGCATTTAGTTTTAGTCCATGGCTCTAACACCAGTTGCTTGTCTGTGTCAGCTACTTCTGGAGAACATTAGTGTGAGTGTGAGATTCAATGACAGATCCTAATCTGCAATCATCTGCAAATTTAGTAAGCCAGAGACCACTGACATTGGCCTTGACTTCTCTGAAGTAAATGCTAAAAAAGGAGTGTTCCAAGGACTGATTCCTGAGGGACTCCACTTGTGACTGGTCCTTTTCTAGAGATGAACTTCCCAGTTCTAACTTCATGGGACCTGTCTGTGAGCCAGTTGGTTATCCACTGGGTGTCATATGGGTTTGTACCTAACCTCTTGAGTTTGTCAACAATGCCCAAGTGGGGTATTGTGTCAAATGCTTTGGCCAGGATAAGGTAGGAAGTGTAAATGATTTTGCCCTCATCCATTGCTTTGGTGACCTTCTCAAAGAAGGCCACCAGGTTGAGTAGGCATGACCTGCCCTTTATGAAACTAAACTGGGTTGGGTCCAGTGTCTGGAGGTTTAGTATATCTCTATTGCTCATCCCCATGATAATTCTTTCCATGACTTTACATATAAGACTAGTGAGGCTTATGGGTCTGTAGTTTCCCAGGGTCTGTAGATGGCCCACCTTTGTGCAGAGGGATGACTGTTGCCTCTCTCCATTTATGAGGCATGAAGCCTGTTTGCAGGCTACAGTTAAAAAGTAATTCCAGAGGCCCTGATAGGTCATGTTCCATGCTATTTAGGATGCAGCTTGGGATAGTGTCTGGGCCCATTGATGCAGTGTTTTTGGTCTTAGAGAGAGCATTAAAGACCTGTTCCCTAGTGATAGTAGGAGGAGTTATATTTGATGATATTTCCTGAGGTAAGGTTGAGGGGGAGACAGGGGTAAAGTTAGAGCTGAATTTATCTGCCAGGAGGTTTGCTATATCTTCTGGCTCAGTATAGGTGGCTCCATTTTCAATGAGCTCTGCACACAATTGTGTATTGCCTTTGAGGTTGAGGACATAAGTAAAGAATGCTCTATGGTTGCCCTTGGCATGGGAGGCCAAACCTACCTCAAATTTGGCTTTGGTAGACTTTATTTGTCCTCTGAGTTGTTTGTGTAGTTTGATGAGAATGCTTTTATCTGGCTGGGTGCTGCACCTCCTAGTTTTTGCCATGATTTTCTTCCTCCTGTTATACATCTTGATTTTGTGATTCTACCAGGGTGGCATCTTTTGAGTTAGTTCTGTACTTCTTCTTCATGGGTACAGCTGCCTGTATGCAGCCATTAACATGCTTGTACCGGGTTTCTGTGAACAGTTCTGCATATGCAGCAGTGTTCTTAGGGTTTATGGGGGCTTGAAATTTTATCAGGTTCTCACTTAATAGCAGGAGGTTAGCCTTAGAATAGTTTCTGAATATTCCAGGTTTAGCTGGGGTCCGGGTTTTATTTTTACTTCAAAGGGACCATTTTGTAGTCTGACCTTACCATGGAAGGGATTACAGTAGGGGGTGTGCAACAGTCTTCCATATTAGTGTGGACAAGATCCAGTATTGCTGCACCCCTGGTTGATGTGTTGACTATCTGGCCCAGGGAGTTTGTGTTTACTAAGTCAAGGAATCCCTGTGCCTATACATTTGCTGTTGTATAGAATTCCCAGCTGATAGTGGGGTAATTAAATTCACCCATGAATATGGTACTGGGTTGGATTGTTAGTGTTTCTAATAAGTTTAAATACATGGTATGGGTTTCTTGGGTCATAGATGGGGATGTATAGCATGTAAGGAAGCGGTACTGGATTTTACCTATGGTGATTTGAACATGGAGCAGCTCAGGTGCATTGTCCTGTTTGACCAGCCTTGAATTATATTTATTTTTGATGTAAATAGAGACACCTCCACCTTTAGTCCCTGCCTGTGAAGTAGCTGGTGTAAATGTGTGGAATGCATTATAACCTTGCACTGATGGTGGGCTCTATGCTGCTTTAAAGCATGTGTCAGTCACTGCACAGACATCAGCATTCTATAGGGTAAAGAGAGCTTCTAGGGAGTGGAATTTTTTGTTTTGACTACTAGCATTGAACAGTTATACCTTTAGATTTTCTTAGATTTGATTTGCTATGTGCTTTCAGTTTGGCGTTGCCTAAAACAGACACTAGAAGACAATGTTTTGGCTAATATTCAAAAGCCTAGAGGGGAGAGGTGCAGACCATCCCTGGCAAAGCAGTGTGAACTGTTGACCATCTCCTTCCTTGCTGACAAATATTGCACCCCCTTAGGATGACAACAGAAACTAAGTCAATCATTAAAGTCAATCATCTTTTATTCGTATTGTGGCATCATCCTTGGAGAAGGCAAAATGCTGCTGAATGCTAGGCTCATACCAGCCTGAGACACATATTCAGAGAGCTCCATGATGTCTCTCTTCATATAGTCTAGGGAGGTACATCTCAGGTCATTTACTCTCATATGGACCGTGACTGAGTCATATTGGTAATTGTGGTCCGATGACCTGAGTGTATGCATAATGTGGCAGATCCTAGACCCTGATAAGCAACTGACTGTAACTTTCTCCTTACTCAGCCTGGTGAGAGGGACATCAGTGTGTCTCACAATGAAGTCTTCAATGACTAGAATGTTGGATTGTGTGGTGGCTTGCCTTATGAGCTTAGAGGTAGAGGCTCTATGAGATGTAGTGCTATGTGTTGATGTGGATGTTGTTTTGAAAGAGAACATTTGGGCTGCTGAGGATATTTGTTATATGTGCTTCGTCTACAAGGTCTTTGTAGTTTAGGAAAGTTACATAAAAGTGGCTCAGCATATAAGTGGCTCAGCATATGAGTGTCGATATGTCTGTTTTGAATTGTGTGTGATGGGTGCAGCATCTGTACTACTGTCAACCTTATTGACATTTGGAGTACTTTTATGTGAGAGCTTTGCCTCCAGTGACATTGTGTAAATACATCTCTCACATACCATATCAGTCTGTTTGAGAATTAACTGGTTGTCAGTAAACATGTGGCAATTTCTACATTGCCTGACAATACCCATATCCACCAAGCTGGTATTGGAGACAGTAGGAAAGTTCATATCCATGGCAACAGACCCTTTTTACTGATTAAACAGTTGGAGTGAGAATATCCAATCACTGTCAGGAGTATCTGTTTCGCAACTACGTGGACAGTGCTTGTCACTGTAAACTAGTTGTCCTGTGTGCAACTATGTATAGGAGAAATTTCATTTGTGCTTTTACAGGAAAAATGTCACTCAAGGTGTCTGAGTCTGTACAGAGTGCTGCCAAACACTTGAGGGGAAACTAATACATAGACTCTGAAAAGTTAAAGATGAAGTATTTAGGCAGGTATTCTGAAGTTAGAAACAAATTAAGCAGTATTTACTGAAAACAAAGAATTAACTTGTAAAGAATGACAAAAAGAGGGGAGTCACAAGTAGAAATATCTTAAATCACAATGTGTCATGTTACACTACAAAACACGAGTGAAAAATGCTGTCATGAGAAAAACAGAACATATGTCTGATAGTACTAGAGTGCAATGAAAAACAGTAACATGCATTGAACAGAATATGTGAGGAAAAATTCAATAGCCATATTATTTGTTACATAGATTCGTATGCGATAAATGAGACCTTAGAGAATTCTAATAAGATATTTGAAGATTACATGGTTAGAGGCAGTGATGTAAAACTGAGCGATGTCTTAGTATGAGAAAGGTGTTCATATAATGGTTATAGAAGGAAGAAGGATGGAGAGGGGATTATAAGAGTGCAGGTAGGGGGTCTTCAGGTGACTATAAGTGCAGGTAGGGGGGTCTTCAGTTAGCTTAGGTGAGTAGGGAGGAAAGAGGTAGAAGAAAGGTCTGCAGAGATGAATTAAGTAATGTAAAGTAGTGGGGAAAACAGAAACGAGCAGAGTAGGAGGCTGGAGAGGATCGCAAAGTGTGATCTAGGCTGAATAGGTTCAGCCAGGATTGGCACAGGAGCGGGTCCAAGATTTTGTATAGTATTTTTTAGGGAGCATTCTATGGTGGGTAGGTTAGAAGTAGTTCTGGTGGTTATACATAGGGAGCTCCATTTATTCGCTACTGAGTACAAATACAGGCTGTGTCCAGGGGATTTATTCAGTTTATTTATGTTGAGAAGTTTTTGTCTTCTGATATGAGTTCTTTTTGGAAAATACATGTTGATTAAAGGGGTAAGAGCTGGGCAGGCTAATGGTTTGTGTATGATTTTATGTACTGTTATAAGTTGAATGTAGGACAGTGGGAGGTGGGGATTTCCAGCCAGCTAAAGGTATGCAGGGCTTTACAGTGAAGGGTAAAGGACAATGAATTAGTAGAAAACCTGGCAACTTTGTTGCAGCAGCTTTCAAGTTTGTTTTTTTCTGGAGGGTTGCAAATAAGTTAGAATTGGTGGCAGAAGTTAGGTTTTAGCTCGGGGAATTTTTGTGGGTGTGCTCAGAAAATGTTTGTTTCTGTACAGCATGCTTAGTTTTTGATGGGTTTTCTTGCTATTGCTTTAGATGTGGAGGTCAAATTTAAGATTATCTATTATGACTAATAGTAGTTTGGTGTGGTGGACTAACTTGATTTCATTGCCATTTGCTGAAACGATTTTGAAAGATGCTTTGTTAGTGTGAGTTTTTATGGTAAAGATAAGAAGTTTGCTTTTTGGGGGGTGAGTAGGAGTTGTGTCATTGTAAGCCACGTTTCAATGGAGATGACAGCTAGTTGAGGGATATTTTGGAGGTGAGTTAAGGTGTTTGAAGAGCAGATTATGGTAGAATCATATGTATATTGAATCAAGGTGCCTTCACAAAAAGATGAATGTAGCTTATTGATAAAAATACTGAATAGCAGAGGGCCAAGGATTGGTGCCTGTGGGGCTCCTGTGGAAGTGGGAATGTATGCAGAGATAGATCCTTGCATTTTACAGCTTGTTGCCTCTTGCCAAGGTAGCTAGAGGACCGCTGATTGAGATGCTAAACCCAGGGTTGAGAGCTGATTGAGGAGTTTTCTGTGAGAGACTTTGTCAAAGGCTTTTCATACATGTAGAAATACTGCAGACACAACTTTATTAGAATTGTAAGCTTTGTTGACAGTCTGCAAATGATGGCAATGCAGTTGAGGTGCAGCGGTCTCGCTGAAATCCATGTTGAGTATTGGTGATCAGCTTATTTTGTAGGAGATAGTAGAAAAACTGTTCATGAATACATCTTTCAAGGATTTTAGAGTGGGGGAACAGGATGGCTATGGGATGGAAATTCATAATGTCAGTGGAATTATCTAATTTATGCAAGGGGTAATGTGTGCTGTTTTCCACAATTTAGGGACACAGTATTCTGCAATTGATCTATTAATAGGAATGCTGATTGGGTATGCTATTGCATCTGTAGCTAGATTTAGGTATTCCAGGGTAGGTTGTCAGCTGGGGAAGTTGGCTGTGTGGAAGGGGTGTGTTAGATGAGTTGAGCTTAAACTGAAACAGGTAGCATTTTAAAGAGGGTGAATGTCTGGGTATGGGCTGGGATTCTTTTTTGTACCTATGGTGATGGACGAGTATATAGAGGACCACCATTTTTAGGATTGTTTTTATGGCTATCTTATAGCTGAGTTTAATAAGACCTTTTATCTCTGTTAATTTGTTTCTTGACTTTGTTTCATAGTGGTCTGAATAGCTGCCAATGTTTGTCATTTTTGTTCTTTTGCCAGTTAATCCATGCTTTGCCTTTGTCTTTCATAAGGAGTTTGCACTTGTTGTTGAGCCATGGGGTATGGCTGTTTGGTATTGTTTTTATATACTGTGGGGCTAATGTGTTAATAATATTTAGAAATGCTGCACAGATGTAGTCAACTGTCTCATTTAAGGGGACTATTTTTAGGATGGACCTGTTAACTGCCTTCAAAGATTCCATGAAAGACTCCTTGGAGAATATGGAGAAATTATGGGTAGCTTTGACTTATGTTCCTTTATTAGCTGTGTAATATTCTTCTGGGTATAAGCTGGCAGGTTATCACTTAGAGTATCAGGGAGGGTACCTGAAGAGGTAAAATTAGGTGGGTCTGTAATCCATTGGGAGTTTTTGCCATGTCTTGTTGGTGTATTAGTAAGTTGAGTGAATCCAAACAGGTTTATGCTGTTGATCACTGCATTTGCAGATAAAGGCTTCCAGTCAATGTTTACATCACCCAGAGGGATAATTTCATTTCTGATTGTACCTGCAACCCAGGACAATATGTTTTCAAGTACTGGAATGTTCTGTCCTGTGGGGTATATAGCAGAGCAATGCATTTTGCGCTATTAAATTTTAGAAATGTGATTAGAATGTCTGCTTTTTTGAAAACTTGGGATTGTGACTGTAAGTTACTGTGAGCATATTTGGAAAGATTATAGCTATTCCACCTCCTTTTTAATACTTTTTATTTTATCTGAGACAAGAAAAAACATAGCCATTTTTATATAGGGGATATTTGCAGCCCTCTGGCACCTTGTGGGCATTGGTATTCCAATAAATCTCACAGCAGAAATGTCATTTGCTGGGAAAGTGCCAAAACATGGAATAAATTCTAAATCACTTTCACTGCTTCTACCACAGATGTGGAAAGGTTTTAGAAATGAAAAGAAAAAACTTTGGGAACAGCACCTCTCCTGTTTGTAACAATTATATTCAGTTATTTTATTTTATGTGGTAGGGCTGTGCACAAAAAATGTGTCCTGTTGGTATTACATCTCATTTTATACCAGAACAGTCTTTTTTCTGTAAAAGAAGTGCTCCTCAATTTTTATTTTGGTATTAGCATATCCATTCCTTTTGTTCCTCCTCTTCCTCTGGTTATCTACTTTTTTCCCCCTCAGGGTTCTTTCTCTGGATCTAGTCAGATATATTATCTTGTTCCTGTAATTGTATATGAATACTGGGATTGTAAGTCAACTTCCTGTTTTTATGTGCAATATCTCAGAACTCACAGAATTCTTTAAACTGACAGGTATTAATTGGTAGGGTCTATGTTACATGAACAAACTATCATAATGTCGAATACTACATACTCAACAACCTTTGATCGAAGGTTCATGTAATCGGAGACTCCAGATGTCGAAATTTGGTGTTCCGAAATGTTTTGGTCGGCCATCCTAGTCAGTGTATCATGTGACATAGACACGTACACGGTTCGGAATGGCTAGGTAAGAGGCTGCCTTGTTTAATATACCAACTCCGAGATTGCTGTACATTGGGGAAAGGGCAATTTCCTGGTAATCACTTTGTTTTAATAGTAGGTGTGTTTGTGTAGGTGTGTAAGTGTTTGAATGATGCGAGTGTGTAGGGGTTTGTATGCATTGGTTGTATGTGCTTGTTTTGTATGTTAGTGTAGGGAAGATGTGGGACAAACAAAATCTTTTGATTTTGTTTATTTCGGGGTTTTAAGGTTTTGAACTTTCGATCATAGTGTGTCGTGTATGTTGCACTCGACATTATGATCGTTCGTTCTTTTAACATAGACCCAATTGGTAGACCATTATCAGTCTTTACTGTCTCTAATATGCAGAAGTTACTAATGTTATACTTACAGTTGGCATCAGTAGCTGTGTGGACATTCAAACTTATACTCCATAACATGTGTCCATCAATACTCATCAGAGTCGACTAACAAGTTTGGTTTGTTGTGTAATTGGATATGAAAGTCAACACTCAGATCATTTTAATGGCACTTTTGGGAATTTTGATATTTACATAAAACTGCATTGTACCAAGTGTTTGTCTAACACACAGCAAATATACATTCAGCATTTTCACTGTTGCTGCATTAGCGCTGGAGGGGCAGGTTTTGAGTAGAGACCCTGTAATTACAAAATCTCATCAAGATAATACTGAAAAATAGACTACATTTTACATGTCATGGGGAATGGTAGATCAAAAAATAAGAAATAAGATTGATTGCACAGGTACCAAGGTGAAAAAAATAGTGCTTACTCTTGGACTTATGCACTGGTAAAACAAAGGAAGAAAGAAACAAAGAAAGAAAGGGAAGCACAGAATTCTCAAAACATGGAAACATTCCTGCTACAGGGCTTGGAAAAGCTCATGTTGAGGGTAACCCACAGTGTTAAAGGAAGTATTCAACAAAAACAAATAAGATGATAGGCCAAACAAGAGGCACAGTGGACTGCTGAGGATAAAGAAGAGAGTGGGTATTATCACTATTGTGCAAAAAAAAGAATTTCCAGACAGAAGATTTGTGGAAAGAGTAATAGTAAAATTGGAAGGGAGAAAAATACTTGTACCTGAAATTTGAGAAATGCCACAAACTATAATTTAAGATGCTTAATATTCCATATTAGAACAAAACATTACCTAGATGATAAAACAATGTACCACATGGGAAAGGAAGTGACAGAAGAAGTGAGACAGGAGAGGGAACAAAAAATAAGAGTTTTTTGAAAGGTACAAAAATGAAAGACATCTGTCCTTATATTTTAGGTATGAAAGAGAAAGAGATCTAACATGGTGCAATATTTATACAATAAAGGAAGCCGAGCTAATTGATACAAAAAAAATGCAGCTCCAAATATATTTTGAGAGAAATATGAGTAATGACACATGGATATGATAAATTTCACAATAAGAATGTAAATAAGTAATATCACAAAGAGGAACGTAACTGATAAAAATAATAGTGAGTTGGGAAACAGAAATTGAAGTGCATGGCTATGTGCAAAGTAAAGTATTTAATATGGAAACTGACAATGACAATATCTCAACATGATGGGCCATTCAGTCAACAGATGGATGAGCAGCAGACACAGCTGCCATTTGAAAATGTGCCACAGGGTGATGTTCTGGAGTTTTCTGTAGGAGACTGCCATTAAAGTTCAGTTTGAACTGTTCAGCAAGGGAAAGAGCAGGAAGTAGTCAAAACAGTGAGGCGGGCAATATTTCAACATGATGGGTTAAAAGAGGCCCCAGACTGAGGAGCACAGAAGTAACAAGATGTGTTTGAAGACATGCAACAGGGCAATGATCTGGAACATTCTGGAGGAGACTTGCATGAAATTCCAGATAAACTGCACAGCAAGGGAAAGAAAAGGAAACAGAAATCAAAAGGGATGATATCAGTCCAGAAAAAAATCATCTGAGGGAAGCCCTTCTTGATTAGAGTTGGCTACAGAAATTAAATAACACCCAGAATGTTAGAAGTCTGATGAAACAGATGAACTCCAGTAACTGGGACTATTAAAAGAAATTCTTGTGATATAATAGAAATAATGAAGATATGCTACTATGCAGGTAAGCCAATAATAGATAAGTCGTTGCCCAAAAATGTAGCAAGTAGAATGCCGCAATGGAAGCATCAAATAGAGAAAACTATAAAGCAACTAAGATGGAAGTATCACCATTAGAATAATACAGAAAGGGGATTGGATCTCCAAAAAAATTGTAGAAAGATAGATGTGGTAAATGCAATGCACTATTAAAACAGACCATAATTTGTCATATGATTTCCAGCAGCTCACCACTATAGTTGACATATGGCAGTATTTCTGTAAATTGGCATTAGTAAGGCATTTGACTCTATTTACTGGCAACTTACTGATGTGGTGCAAAGTGCTGTACTTTTGACCACTTGCTCAAGTTATCATAGGTCCTCTCCAGACTATTGATCCATGAAGAGCTTTAGAAGCCTAGCAGTACATCCCCATTAATTGTAGCCTTTATATTTTAGGTATGACTAACCCATCCATGAGGGGTAAAGGTGCTAATCCAGAGGTACATTTTCAATTACCCGTCAGTGAGATTAGTTTCTCACTATTCCTGTCTACAAAAGGGAGCACATAAAGGGTGCTCACTCACTTCTTTCTATTCTGCCAGTCAAATCACTGACTCTATAAATAAGATGGCAGCAACCAGAGTGGGGCATTAAACTTTCTGTGGAAAATGCTACATGGACAAATGGTTTCAGATGACTGTATTCTGCCTTTCACACCCTTCCTTGTCTCTCACTTGAAAATTTAATAGCTATTTTTTTGGATTTTCAAAATGCTTCCTGGTCTCTCATCCAGTAGGAACAAATCCTTTTTCCCTTTGACTTTTCATTTTAAAATCTGGAAGTCTGACAGTCACAGGGCTGTAATTAAATGGAGTTACTGCCGTAAATATTTTGGTATTTGTACTGGATACTAATATGATATCCTCAGCCCTAAAATATAAAATTATTAGTACAATCTTAATGAGTTATATACATAGAATCTGCTGAACCTCCCTGTCATGACCAAAATCATAGCTCTTATTATGATTACTCTACCAAAGTTTTTTTTTTTTCAAGCATATACCCACCCTAAGTATACACACACATTTGTTGCTAATAGGTAAGTATATTTGGGAGGGCTGACCCAAAAGACTGTCCAGGAAGAAGCTTATGGTAGCAGTACAGATACTAAGTGTCCCTGACCTCAAAAGTAATGACAATGTAGCAGATCCTCTGGAATTCTTTCAATGAACATACACTCCCCTGTCTAGTCTGGGTTTTAGCAGAGATAAAGATAATGCCATTAATATACCTGCAGGCTTCAACTCAACTCAACTTTATCCAGGCATTGCTCCTGGGTCACCATGAAAAGGGACTGTGTCCAATGGGTCTACCTGGTTAACAAATAGGGTTATTATATTATATTATATTATATTATATTATATTATATTATATTATATTATATTATAAACTGTGTGGCTATTTCAGCCTTGGAGCAGAACACTGCCTACATTTGTCAATTGTTCATCCCTTGTCTATGATATAAATTTTAATGTAAAGAATTAGAGTAATGGATAAATAATTCTTCTGTGTGTACTTACTGACAGATCAGAAATAAAACATTGTTGCTTGTTTTTTTAAGTAGACTCACGTAAAAAGAATTGTAAGAGGTATAGCTGTTTGGTAAACTGCTAAGGAAGCTTCAGCACTAAGCCCTGGTGTCAAATAGACTGGCGATTGGGTCTGACTGTAGCTGTAGCTAGCCTATTATCAATATGTTGATAGAATGAATCAGAATGAAATATGCCTCACTGAACACAGGAAATTATCAAGATTCATTTAAAGAATGCATCACAGTCTGGTAAAAAAAAAAAACACAGAAAAAATAGTCTTCCCTGGACAATGCAGAAATTTATTTACACTGCAAGCTGATGCTTAAAAGTATGTACTTGCACAATGTTAGTTACAGTACATTTTCTGTTCAGAAATGTCAAGTGCAAACCAAACAACAGGAAATCAAGTGGCTCCATAAGACTTCATAAAGTGTCAGAAACAAAGTGATATCTCATGGTCATAAATCTACAATAAAGTAACATCTCATAGTCCTAACACTCAACCACAGCATGCATATTAGCAACCAAATAAGAGAAAACGAAATAAACAAAAATACACAGAAAGAATCATATCTACAGTTACTGATAGTTATGGCCTCTGGCTAACAAGGTTAAGGTAACTAATATTATTATTGAAACATATGTAATGAACACATAGTGAACATTTTTGGGTCTATATTAAAATTGCAAAGAGCCATTACATCAAACGCCTCTTCAGTGACACATAAAGACTGAAGTCTGAAAATAGCAAAGGCTCTGCCCAACGATTTTTTTTTCTCAGGGGGGAAAAGTCACTTGGCCTGAGCCATAGCAGTGCCCTTTATCCCACTGTAGTGCAATCTCGGAGTTGGTATATTTAGTTAGGAGTGATTTGTGGGGCACAGCCCCCCATGTTGTGGGGTGTTGGGGGTGAAGCCCCCCACTTAGTTATGTTTTAAATAGTGTGTGTGTGTGTTTGGTACTAGCAATTTCTTTCCCAGGGAAAGAAATTGCTGTTTTGACCATTCGTGGTTTAGTGCATTCTTTATGTGTCAGGAAGAAGCATTCGATGTAATGCCTCTTCGCGATTTTAATATAGACCCAAATTTATACATTCTTGTAAAACAGATTTCTCATAACATTTTGGCAACCAAATATCAGTAATCATGAGCTTAGGAAACCTTTCATTTAATACTTTTAACAAGGGTAAAGCAGCTGACACTAAAAACTGAACTATGTAATTGACGGAGAATTTTTTTCCACATTACTTAACTGTTATCAATGAACCTAATGTACAACATAGAGGCAAAGTAAACAATGTATTTGTTAATCCCAGGATTGTCTATTTTACAGAACAGAAATTAATGTATAACAAGAGATAAAGCATAAGTTATTTGTTAAGTTATACAGTATCTACCTCACTGATAAAAGAAAAATAAAAGCAATAAAGCCTCTTAAAGCATATAAATAAAATGCTTTGCATTTAATCTTAGCAGCTTGAAACAACATTCAAGTATTTGAGAGAGAGATTCCTTTTATTCAAGAGACATTTTTGAAAGATGTAAAATGTTCAGTGAACAGACCAGTGGAAGCATAAATGAGTTGTATAAAGACTAAAGCCCTTTTGTGCCATGTAATAATCGCCGAATGGTTTACGAGTCATAAACAAGCATTTTATGATACTTAAGCCAAGTGTGCATAATGCAGATTAATACGGTGTGATATGGTGAGAGTAATGCTAATGAATTGCCAGGCAGTACTGAGCAGCATCTTTATCGCACAGCATGTTTAACAACAATATAAAAAGCCATTGCTACTGCTACATCATTTTTATTTATTTAACATTTTAACAGAGTATCTGTAGATCCTTTTCAAACATGACCACAAGACAAATTGCCATCACAGCAGTACATTACAATAAGCACTACACACATTGCAACATATATTATGGCACAAAGGACTTGTATATGTAACAGCATGTTGCTGTGTACCATTGTCGGACACATTTGTTAACCTAACCAACAGGATAGTACATGAATAAATGTTAGTTATAGCTTTACATTTTACTGACATACACAATAATAACAAACTACTTCTATACATTTTTTCTCCATGTCTTTGCCCTATGCATCAAACCATCATACCCTCCCCAGGTTGGATTTCAGCCATTTGTTTCTACTGTACAAGGTATTCCTAGCATGGGGATGGGTTGACAGGCATCTGGAGGTGCCACTACGCAGGCAGCCATGAGGGTTGTTTGTGTCCTCACTGGCATCCAGGCAATGAAGTCTTATTGGATAGGATATAACTGGTCTTCTGGGAATATGGATAAGCAACTCTCATCACCATAAGAACTGCAACATCTTCCTGATATGAGCATATGCTGCCATATCCTTGCAATGAAAGCTACCACTGAAATGGACTAGTGGCTGAATGCCAATCCACAGGGCATCACTTGCAATGCAGCAGTATCTCTGAGGGATTGTGGCATTGGATAGGGGCAATCTGTATCTCTTCCTCCAGTGAATAGGATTTTCCCCCTCCATCCCACACCAGATGCCTGAGGCAGTAGTCAAACTTGGATCTTTGAGCTGCAATCAAGGCTTCATTCCTCTCTCACAGGGAATCTTGCTCATAAATGCTCATGTCAGTTACTTTTCGATGTCAACATGAAAGAAATATCTTCCATCATTTCCCTGACAAACTGGCATTTGATAATAATTCTAGATCCAGTTTAGAACAATCTTCAAGAGAGCGGTTACAGTATTTACAGTTACAGTGAAAGCTGTTAATATATATGTTTAGCATTTGTATGACATTTCCAGTAAGAGTTATTTACATTAATTAGAGCATAGCAATTCTGGTTCATTCAGTACGACTGGAGAAAACAATGTTCTTATTTTCAGTTGTCCCAGATACTTGTATATTAGTTGCTAAACCCAGATAAGTAACAAATTACATTTGTTTATCTCTGTGATGGAGCCTTTAAGTTGCTTCTAAACAGTGACAGCATTTCTTTTTCTTAATGTGTCATAATTTATTCTAGAAAGTGGCAGCTACTTTGGCGAAGGTTTTTTCAACTATTTTTGTTGATGTCAGACACAATGAAGATTCCTTCATGATTGTTCTGATCTCTTCTTCAGGACATATGTTTTAATTAGTAACTAATATAGGTGAACCCTTAAACTGGCTGATCACTGAAGTTTTTATCTCCTAACAGAAGATATATAGATAAAGTTAAATTGCAAGAATCTTTGGGCCAAATTTATAAAAGTCACCTCAAGGTCTACACAATGTTTAACCTTTTTTTATTCACAAATGGCAATAACATGGTACTTTTGCATAAAGACATGCAGCACCATGTCAGGCTGTCTCCACAGCAGTGCAACATGCTAATGAGGCATTTCAGGGAAGATATGTATGATAATTAGCCATGTGGTCTCTCACCCAGCAATGTCTCATTGAAGGTATCAGCACCTTGATCTTGGCCAACTACATCAGCACAACTACTCCTTGGTCATTGCTGTAGTGAACACAATCATAAGGCCATAGTCATCCATCATGATAGAGGTAAGCACTAGGGTGTTTGAAGTAACTAGGGTTAGGAAATGTATGAGCGAGCGTAAGGTTCCTCACACATTCCAAGTGCCATTTTAAAAAAAGGCTGCAATATCTGTCTATACAGGGAGAGCAAAATAATTCAAAAATAAATAAATAAATAAACAATTGTTGCTTTTTATTTATTTATTTATTTTTGTTAATCGACATATAAGATGCTATAATTCTGGTGTTATTTAGTCTCTCAAATGTCCTTCTGAGAAATATGCTTTCTGCACTTGTTTTTAGTCATTTTTTAATTGAACTGCATTTATTTAATCTGTATTTGCTTTAATATTGCTACACACTCAAGTGTGCTAGTTTACACTGCATTTGAATTGTATTTACTGCTGTTTTAGCTGCTTTTCTGTAAAAAAAAAAAAAAACTAAGCTTGTTTACTACCTTTCCTGTAACTAATCTAGTCCAGATTCAGACTTGCTGTATCCAGGACTGTTTGTAAGCTTCTGAGTCCCCCCCCACAAGCCTTTCTGTGTTGGACGGAAGCCTTCTAGCTTATCAGTGGGAGTGGTAAGCATTAGGTAGCTGACCTACTATAAGAGGAGTGGTTTCTGGCCCAGAAATTGTAGTTTATTGGCTGTTTGGGCAGTTTTTCAATCCTTTTCAACTTTCTTGTTTAAAAGCCCGCATTTGCACTTGTTTCCTGCCTTTCCTGTACAAGCCTTTCTGTGTTGAAGGGAAGCCTTCTAGCTTATCAGTGGGAGTGATAAGCACTAGGTAGCCTAATCTACCACAAGAGGAGTGGTTTCTGGGGCAGAAATTGTAGCTTATTGGCCGTTTGGGCAGTTTTTCCATCCCATTCAACTTTCTATTTTAAAAGCCCAGTTTGCACTTGTTTAAACTCTGTGCAGTGGCACCGAGCTGAGGTAAACTAAGTGCCATAAAGTCTGCTTTTCAGTTTTTCCGTTAGATCTTGCTAGTTCTTTCTCTCTTGCACTTCAAACAGCCTCATCGCTTTGCACTTCAACAGGTTTTTGTAGCAACTATTATAGCACACCTAAGTGCCATCAGCACTAGTCATTCTTCACGGAAATAGCTCTAGTACATAGTAGCTATGACCACCCCTCCTGGCATGATTAAAGGGCAGTTCCCTATGCTTTCTCCTATTAACCTGGTACACTTGGGCATTCTAAAGTAGTGTAGCAACTGCCTCATGTAGACAGACAACCCTCTCCTTTTACCTGCCAACACTCAGACTAGCAAGAGATGCACTTATATCAACCAACTGGAAGCTATGCACTCTCCAGCCAGGACCAGAATAGCTGGTCAAGAGAAGGTGGTCAACACTTGCACCACACCACATGGAACACATAGCCATTCAGAACACCCACTATCACAGCTCTCACATAAAAACACAAACCACACACCCACCTTCGTGGAGGCTCTCAACAGAAATTTATCCAAACAGCAGAGACCTCCAAGATAGAAATGCACTCAACCACCACAACACAGCACAGACCACAGGACACATAGCTCAGGTCCACAGTGTCCCTCAACCTAAGCCCCTAAGGCTAAACATCTTGCCCAATACACTAATCATAGGTGACTCAATAGTTTGGCACACAGATGTCCTACTCACTAGGTTGAATAAGGAGAAGGTAACAGTCAGCTGTCTATCAGGTGCCAGAATTTGACACATAACACACACACTCAGGTCACTCCACAACAAGTACAAGTATGACTCTGAGATGCACCTCCCTGGACTACATGAAAAGAGACATGCTGGAGCTCTCAGATTATGTGGCCCAGGCAGGTATGATACTAGCCCTGAGCAGTATCCTACCACCACCCAGAATTATACTGCAGTGCAAACAAAAAATAATTGACTTCAACAACTGGCTAAGTTTCTGGTGTTATTCTAAGGGGATCCAGTATCTGTCTGCTTGGGATGACATAATTGACAGACTGCAATGCTTTGCCAGAGATGGCCTGCATCTGTCACCCCTGGGTTTCTGGATACTGGCTAAGGTTCTTGCCACCCCATAGTGCCTTTTTTAGGCACTGTTCCAAAGACTAAATTACCACCGTAACAGCTATAAATAAATGTAATCTGAGGGTCATGCTTCTCAGTGCTAGAAGTCTAAATCTCAAGATGCACTTGCTCAAAGCACTCCTCAAAATGGAGAGCATTGACATTTGTGCTGTAACAGAGACCTGGTTTAAAGCGGCAGAAAGCACCTCTGCGCTACTGGGCTATAATTCATTCCACACCTTTCGGCCCTGAAACATGGACTGAAGCTCCAAAGGTGGTAGTGTCTCCATATTCATAAAGGATATACACTCTTCCAGACTAGTAGCCCAGCATAACCCTTCTAAGATACCTCAGGTACAACTAACATCAGGTAAGATGGTGATCCAGGTCATAGCCTGCTATAGGTCCCCAAGCATGTCCCTAGACTCTCACTCCACATTCCTAAGCACCCTGGAATCTAGCAAGGTCCAACCCAACACACATTTACTAGGAGACATTAACTATCCCTCCACCAACTGGGAAAACTACTCAAGCACCAATACACTGGCCCAATGCTTCCTTGAATTCATCAATTTCAATGCCCTGGACAAGCTCATTCTGACCCCTACTAGAGGAAGCAACATCCTTGACCTGCTTATTACTAACATGGGTGACTATTGCTCTACACCAATAGTCAATCCCTCCCTGGTCAGATCTGACCATAAACTAATCACTATGGAAATCCACAAGTCACCCACACCGCCCGCAAAGGTAGCCACCGTGAAATACTTCTCTGAAGCTGACTTTGGACTCCTACAAACAGAGGCGGCTAAGTTCCTGGCAACCATGCCAATGGAAAATAGGGGCATGACTGCCAAATCATACACCACTGCACTGTACAAACATATACATAAATGCATGGAAATAGCCATACCCAACAGAATCAAGATGCTCTCCTCCAAAAAAGGGAAGCCAATATGGTGGTCCCCTGACATTAATAAATTCTACAACAGAAGAAAGAAACTGTTGCAGAAAAAAGTGAAGTCCCAAGACTGGAAAAACTCCCTTATTGAGATCCCTGCTCAAATCCTCCAAAGTCAGTCATGAAGGCAGAATTTCTGCAGACACTAAAAACAACCACAAAGCCTTCTATAGTTATATCAAGAACCTCCACGGCAATACCCATATTTGCTCTGAGTTACTGTACAATGGCACTGCCTGTACTGAGCCAACAGATACTGCCAACATATTGGCTGACAGATTCATTGCCAACTTTACCCCTATCCCCCCCAGAGGACCAATCACAATACCGGAAGAATGCCAGACACCCAGCATTACTGCAACACAGGTTAAAGCTACATTGTCCAAGGCCAAGAAAACAGCTTCCATGGGACCCAATAATATACCTGGCAGTGTTCTACATGAACTATAAAGTAAACTGGCACCATATCTGTGTGCTCGGTTCAGTAAAAGCCTCACCTCAGACTTTGTCCCTACTGAATGGCACACTGCTAGTCATCCCTCTCATAAAGGGGGAGTGACTACAGACCCTGGGTATTATTGCCCCATTAGCCTGATGAGTCTGATATGTAAAGCTATGGAGCGCATTATCATGGACCTGATTAACAAAGATATAGGAAATCTTTAAACTCTAGACTCTACGCAATTTGGGTTTGTGAAAGGGAGATCATGCCTGCTCAACCTGGTTGACTTCTTTAAGTCATTCATCAGGGCTGTGGATGAAGGTAAGGGAGTGCATACAGCCTACCTCAATCTGGCCAAGGCCTTTGATACCATTCCTCACTCAGGAATTATTGATAAACTCACCAAACTAGGCATCAAACCCTATATTCCTAGGTGGGTTGTAAATTGGCTCACAGATAGAACACACAGTGCGAAACTAGCAAACTGTCGACAAGTCACGAGTGGAGTCCCACAAGGATCGGTCCTGGGTCCTCTCCTGTTTGGCATCTACTTCTCAGAAGTCCAGGCCAACACAAAGGAGCTCTGGCTGACCAGGTTCGCAGATGACTACAAGCTGGGAGCCATTATTACCTCCCCAAGTGATGCAGACATCCTACAGAAAGGCCTCAATCAGACCAATGACTGGTGTTGAAACCATGGCCTTAAGCTTAATGTCAAAAAATGCATTGTCATTCTCTTTTGGTAAAAACTCAGTTCCCACTAATTACCACATCAATGGGAGCCCAGTGAACACTGAAGGCATTATAAGAGATCTGGGGATGTAGGCTGACAGCAACTTCTCCTTCAACCACCATATTGCCAATGTGGTCAGACAGTCCTTCTATGTGGCACATCTCATTACCAAGGGTTTTGCATCCAGGAAGAAAGAGGTTATCATCTCTCTCTACTCTTCCCTCATTAGACCAATCATCGAGTATAATTCCCCATTTGGCATGTACCTCACCTGCAACAGCTGGAGAGGCCATAGAAGTACCTCACAAAGAGACTCCTAGGCATTAAACACATGTCCTGCATGGACAGACTCAAAAGACTCCAGCTATTCTCTGTCTCATATTGCGTACTTAGAGGCGATCTCTGCTTGACTTACAAAGCCATGACTAACCCAGCACTGTTAGAAATGCTGCATATAAATAAATCCCAATCCCACCATACCACACACTCCAGAGATCTCAAACTCATTACCACAATCAACAGAACATGCTGGAGGGACAGGTTCCTCACCCAGAGACTGCCCATGCTCTGGAATAGACCTCCCATACATGTCAAGCAGAGCACCTTGCTGTCCATTTTCAAAAGAAATCTTGATGAGTGGATGGGTAATAGAAAGTTCAGCCTGGGGATCACTCCAGTGGATATACTTGATAGAGGAACTGGGAACTAACGTCAGGCGGCATGATGCCAGGGCACTTCTATGGGCTAGGCTTGTAAAGGCTCCAGGGCCATTAGCCTAGCACACACCTATGATATCACTTCAACCAGGAAAAAGTAAAACAACAAGAAGTTTTAGCACACCTGCAGAATAATGTGTGTTGCAGTATTCTATCCCACCCTCCTACCCCCTGAAAAAAGGGGCTTTGCTGGATGGTTCAGGACTTGTGCAGCTATCCTTGGACTGGGGTCTTACTGGGGTATTCAGTTCTGAGGTAGGTACATGCAGATGTCACTTTTATGGCCAACTCACCCTATGGCCAACATCAGACATCCCATGTACCTTGCAGTGACTAAAGCTTTTGTATACTGGCCAGACTTTCGGATCACTAGGTGCAAAGGTTATGAATACTGCAACATAGAAGAGAAGGACACCTATAGTTATGGTAAGATTTTACATAACTATTCTATGTCCTTCTAGTCTCATGTTGCAGTATTCATAACCTTTGGGTGACTGCCATACCTCAAAGGGAAGAAGAAGATGTTGGTTTGGAACTATTTTTTAAAAACCCATGCAGGATTGCCCTAGCAAAACCTGCTTTAGATCTGCAGATGTGGTCCAGTTTGTAGTGTTTGGTGAAAGTATGGAAAGCTGTCTAAGTAGCTGCTTCTAGAATAGAGGCAGTGTCCAGTCCCTTGAAAAATGCTTCAGAGGAGGACATGGCCCTAATGGAATGGGCTTTTAAGTTAGAATCCAGGAGTCTGCTATGGTACATATAACAAAAGGAGATTGCTTTGGAAATCAAGGTCTAAACAGTCTGCTTTGTCACAGCTTTTCCCAGAGCCCTGGAGTAAAAGGAGACAAACTGTTACTCTGATCTCCTAAGGGATTTGGTCTTGTCTAGGTAGAATCTTAGTTGTCGGTGAACATCAAAGGAGTGAAGGATTCATTCACTGTCATTTTGGGGTTGTGGAAAAAAATGTGGGGAGGTGGATACATTGGTTCAGGGACAACTCACTGACCACCTTAGGCATAAAGGATGGATTAGTCCATAGGGATACCCTAACCTTATGGAAGATTAAAAAGGGTGGGGTGACCACAAGGGTCTGGAGCTATGATACTCTCCTGACTGATGTCAGGGCCAGCAAAAGTACAGTTTTCCAAGTGCAGTACTTTAGAGAGGCTGTAGCTGCTGGCTCATAAGTGGCAACAGTGAGCTTCTCTATCACATAGCTTAGGTCCCAGGGTAGTGGAACTGGCCTCCTGGGTGGGCTGAGGTGTAGAACTCCTTTCAGGAATACCTTCACTTGAAGTTTAGAAGCAAGTGGAGGGTCAAGAGGCAGACAAGCAGAAATAGCAGCAAGGTGGGCCTTAACAGAGGAATATGCCAAGCTTGCCTGCAACAATTCACACAGACAAGACAGCACCAGTGGGACCTCTCCTTGAAATGGGTCTATCTGTCTTTTTAAACACCAAATGGAGAGCTTTTTTCATCTGGACAGATAGGATGTCCTAGTACTGGGTTTCCTGGCCTCATGCAGGACATTTAGCATGTCCTCAGAGTAAAGGTGTCTGAAAGGGATCAAAACTCTATCATCATCAACAGGGTTAGGTTCAGAGATTCCCAGTGGGTATGGATTAGGGATCCCTTGTCCTGTGTGATTAAGTCCATTCTGTGAGATAACTTGTGATGACTGCCCCTGACTAAATGGAGGAGGAACCAGTGCTGTCTTGGCCAAAAGGGGGTCATCAGCAAGATTTCTGGTTTGCTCTGCTGAAGTTTCGTTAGGACTTTCTGTAAGAGTGCAAAATGGGGAAATGCATACAGAAACATCCCCTTCCATGAGATAAAGACGGCATCCATTGCCTTATTATGGGCCTGCATGCCCTGGTACAAAACTGTGGAAGTTGTCTGTTCAGAGGGGAGGCAAACAGGTCTATTTGTAGTGTACTCAACCTGTGGACTATATCCAAAAACACATCCATGTGTAGCATCCATTCATGGGATTGTGACATGGACCTGCTCAAGATGAGTGTTCTGGGCTGAGGGGATATAGACAGCCTGCAGAATGACTCCATGCTGGATTGCCATTTCCCAGGCCTGGAGTGCAAGTCTGCATAGCAAGTATGATCTTGTCCCCCCACCTTTTGTTCACATACCAAAGAACAGTAGTGTTGTCTGTGAACAACTTCAGGGATCCTTGCTTCAGAATATTTTGGAAGGCCCTCAGTGCAAAGATGAGACCCTCATCTATCTGATGTTGATATGCTCCTTCTTGAAGGGGCCTGTCCATGTGCCTTGCACCTTCAAGCTGCCCATTTCACCTCTCCAACCCAGGTCTGAAGCATCTGTGTACATTTCCTAGACAGGTGTTAGGGGTTGTAAGGAAAGTCCTGGGTTCAGTGAGACTTGATCCACCCACCAAAGGATCTCCTTCCTTAGGTATGGTAAGAAGGGAATGGTGTGGTCCAAGGGGTGTTTGGGCCATGTGGACCTCAGGTACCACTAGTTTCCTCATGTGGAGTCTTGCCAGTGGCAACATGGGGACTGTAGAAGCCATATGGCCTAAGAGTCTGAGGTATTCTCTTGCTGTCATTGCAGGGGTGAGGATAGCAGACAACAGGTATTCCTTCAGGCTTTTCATCTTTTGGAGTGGTAGGAATGCCATCATAATGTCTGTCCTTATTCTGCATCCCAGGAAGACTCCATCCTGGGAAGGGTTTAGGCTGGATTTGGGGAAGTTGATGGTGAAACCCAGAGACTGCAGAAGAGAAATGACTGTTGAGTGATGGTTCTGGAGGGTACTGTAACAGTCTGCCTGGATCAGGGAAAATCTGTATCCCTATAACCCTGCAATAAGCTACCACTGGAGGCAGACACTTGGTGAATACCCTTGGAGCAGTAGATAGTCCAAAGTGTAAAGCAGAGAATTGAAAATGCGAGGAACCTACAGAGAACCACAAGTACTTTCTGTATTTGGGCCAGATGGGGATATGCAGGTAGGCATCTTTAATGTCCAAGGTGGTCAAAAATGCCTGAGGCATTAGCAGTGGAAACACAGACTGAAGCTTGAGCATGCAGAAGGTGGGTAGTTGAAGAAAAGAGTTGAGGTGCGAGAGATTCAGGATGGGTCTCCATGGGCCACCCTTTTTTGGGACCAGGAAAAGTATGGAGTAAAAGCCACTTCCCTTTTATGACATAGGTACTGGTTGGATAGTCCCTTGACAGAGGAGGCTGTCCAAGACTGGCTGGAATAGGGGCAGCTGATCCTTTGGTGGCTGTGGGATACCTCTTAAAAGTGGAGGAATGCCCCAAGTCATGAAGTAACCTTTTTTATGATTGACAAGACCCAATTGTCTGAGGTAATGCTTTTCCAGAAAAGAAGACAGTGAGAGAATCTCTGGAAAAGGAGTATAGAGTCTGGAGGGGGAGGAAGAGGCAGGTAGTTAGAGACTACCTGCCTTGTCCTGAAATGGAGGTTTCTGTGTTGGTGTCTGGGCAGGCCTGGAAGGTGGCTGCTGCTTTCTAGAACTCTTTTTGCCCCTAGCAGGAGGAGGAGCAGAATGTTTTCTAATGAATTGGGGGTTAATAGGATAATCCAGTAGTAAAAACAGCAGAAACCAGGAAGTGGAGCTCCAAAGAAGGAAAAAATAAAATTGTATATAACACACCAACGTGGCCCTCCTGCAGGCAAAATTGTAACTCAAAATATCAAATAAAACCAACTCAAATAAGACATAAAATAATTATTTATTAGGGTACTACATACACTCATCTATCTCCCTAGCTTTATAGCCTCTCTCAACAAAATCTCTTTTAAGTTGATGAAAGGCATCCATCATCTCTTCTTCATCATTATGCAGTCTCATCATCCTAAGGAATTGTTCCCTAAGGACATACCTATGGATGTGCAGTGGGTGCATACTACTCCTATATAGTAGCGTATTTTTCCTTATCTCTTTCCTATACAACCCTGTCCTAAACATGCCTAACTCTAATCTTTTTATCTTAATATCAAGAAAATTGATCTGTTCAGTACAGTAGGCATGTGAAAAACTCAAAAAGGATGTGGTAGTGGATAAATAATCAAAAAAGGATAGTAGTTGTTCTTCATCACCTCCCCATAAAATAAACACATCATTCATGAATACTAGAACTAAAATGATTATAGATGAAAACTGCATCCATTTCCCAGTTGGCCAATGAGAGGTTGGCGTAGCTATTGACACAGGCAGTACCCATCGCTACGCCAACCTTCTGTAGATAGTAGTTACCACCAAAAATAAAAACATTGTTTTCTAGTACAATCTCAACCAAGCTACAAATGAGGTTATTTTTTTACATTAGAGTAGTGCTTGCCCTTTTTCAATATTTCTTTCAAATTCTCTATAACCTATTCATTCGGGATAACAGTGAACAATGAGTTTATATCCATGGCAACCAAATACACCTTTTGCTGTTTATCTATACCGACTGTTCCCTTATAGAGATCTTCCAAAAAATGGTTTGTATCTTTCAAAACAGTCTGTTGCTTATCAACTACTGGACGCAGCATCTTTTCTACATAGATACTCAAGGGTTCAGTCACCCAACTCCTCCCTAAAACAATAGGTTGCATGAGTGGGTCCACTAAACTCTTATGTATTTTTGGTAGCCCATAGAATATTGGGATAGTGGGGGCATCTACCGTCAAACATTTAAATAAGTCTTCTGTTATTGTATTAGTAATTAACAAGTCAAACACTAAAACAAGCACTTTATAAGGGGTCTATATTACAAGGTCGAAGTTTGAAAACTAAGAATCTCATATGATCGACATCATATGAACAAAGTTTTCAAACATCGATGTTTCAATGGAAATCGCTGTAGGGAAATTTCCTTTCACTTCAATGTAGTGCGATCTCGGAGTTGGTATATTTAAGTAGCAGGGGGTGTGAGGGGTGCATAGAGCATTCAGGTAGTTTTTTTTATTTTTAGTTTGTTTATATTTTATGTTCGATGTTTGAAACCTTTGCTCATATGGAGTCGATCATATGAGATTCGTTCAGACTTCGAACATATAATATAGACCCCTTTTTATAAGTGCTAGAACAACATTTTTATTAACAACAATAAAAGTCTGCTGACCACTAAGTAAATCAAACATACTATTAAAATATTTGTCTTTATCTAACAGCCCTATCCCTCTACCTTTATCTGCAGGTCGAATTTAATCTCTTTCTATTCACAAAGGGCTTCATGTTCAGCCTTACTAAGGTTATAGTCGGTAGAATTGTGCTCTTTAGTGAAGCATTCCTTAATCTCTTTCTCACATACATTACAGAATGCTTCAACAAAAGGATGACTCTTTGGAATAAATTTACTAGGTTTACAAAAAATATTGACATCAGTATTAGTACTTTTAAAAGTAGGTGATAGTGAAACATTCCTACAAAACATTTTTAAATTCAGCAAAACATCCAGCATATTAGGTTTTCCAGATAGTATAAATGAAAGTCTTCTATTAAGCACAGCACGCTGAGCTGCAGTTAAATTATGTGAAGACAAATTAAAAATTAAGTCACTGTTACTGAGCTCTGAGTATTCTTATATATTCTCCAGTTCTCTGCAGGTTGTAGCTGTCTTACTCGACCACTTCTCCCACGACTCTGTGACCTGCCTTTCCATTGCATTTGTTGTTTTATAGGCAGTGGCTCTGGTAACTGAAAAAGGGGGTGTCCTGAACAAGACCCATTATTCACTGTATTAAAGGAACATTCAACATTTTCGTGAAGGGTTGCTACTCTCTCACAGTCCAACAAGTTTGTAGAAGCCAGTGAACTCCCCACAGCCACATTGGAACCAGGGTTCACTGCTTCAGTTGTGGAGAAGGTAGATGTTATCTCTGGGGCAGTGCTAATTACATCCAGGGCTCCTTCAGTAGGCTGACTCTCATGTTGAGTAGGCTGATTGACAGGTGCTTGCCTAGACAAGGCAAAAACAGCACCATTCATAAAGTCTATAACATCCCTTTGACATTTTTTGATTTTAACTGCTTGCAGTCTCTTATCATAAGCTGCAATATTTTCATATAGACTATCTACACTATCTTGTACTATGTCAACTGTCACATTAAAAGTGGGACAAGTTTTGAAATTATTTATTGTGGTCTCTCTTTATATCACAAAAAACGGGCATTTTAACAGGGGTGTATACACTTATATCCACTGTAGGGGTCATTGGTTCAATTTAGTTTATATATAAAATATTAAATTCAGAATAACTATATATGCAAAACTATAATTAGAAAGTAGTGGCTGGTAGTGGAAGAGGTCACCTGCTCTCAGGATAGCCAAGGTAGAATTCCCAGGTGGTGATGGTGAAGTGAAGCATGTAAGATGTGTTTGTATGCCTGTGCTGTCCTCACCCCTTCTTTGACATTATGGAGGTTAGTGCATACACTGTTGAGGACTGGGTCATTATTTGAGAAATGTAGACAGTATTAGACAGCACTTACCTGCTTTTAGGTAGTCCCTAGGTAGTCCAGTGCTAGTTAGTAATAACAGACAGCATAAATGATTGAGGTTTACCTCAAAAAAAAAAAAAAAAAAAAAAAAAAAAAGAAAGTCTGTGCGGTGATGACCTTTATGAGAGATGTTTGTATGCAAATTGGGGAACTTTATAAATGTATAAAGTAAATATAAAAAAAAGGAGTAATGGGGAAAGGTGAACTACTTGCCCTGCAGGAATGGGGAGATGAGTGTTTTGTGAGTGCACTGTTCAGACTTTAGCGCAATGATTCTTGATAACGGCAATAACAATGGCTATATCAAGGTCCAGTTCAATTGCTTGGATAAACCTAGAAAGTTGATGGGCAACATTTTTTTTTTTGCATCGAAATGCAAATTCAGAAAGAAATGAAGGTTAAAATGAAAAGTGTAGTCATTATTTAGTGAATTTAGTCATGAACTGATTTTATGGAAAACAACACACACACAAAATGATAGAAAGATTCAAAAGCAGGAGCCCTAAGATGGGCATTCTGAAAATTCTGGGTAGTTAAGGAATATGCCTTGAGGGGGGTGAGAGATGGGTCAGACTGTCAGTCAGAAGAAGAAAAACAAAGCAAGAAGGGATTAATGAAACAAGGAAGGATGATGGAGTTTGTGGATTCTGGTTAAGCAAAGGGACAGGTAGGGTTTAGTGTACAGATGTGAAGTGGAAGCCATCCTATGAAGCAGGAGAAGCAGGCTGGCACATACTTATGAGACTTGCAGCAGGATAAGGTGAGTCAAGTATTTGTCTGGGAAGGGTGAGGCATCGGTTACAAAGGTGATCTTATTGGTGCATTGATTGTTTTCTGTTTTCTGGCTGTTGTCAAGGTAGTGAGGGTGATGGTGGAGTCTTATAAGGAATACATATATAAAAAGGTTTAATTATTATGGGTAAGAGGGGATAGGTGAACACTTCAGATGCAACCTGCAGGGATCAGTCAACAGGAGGATAGGTCAGTGGGGACAGATAAAAAAAGAGAATTAACACAACAGGATCAGGGCTGCTTAGGCAGGCACAGGGGGGGCAATAAATTAATAAATTAGAACTGATACACAAGGATCAAGGATGGTAGACAGGCAAGAGCAGGTGATGGGTAGAAGATGTTGCCTTGCGACGTGCATGTGTAGATGGTGGGATATTAAAAGAGTAACTCAGTCAGGGTTGGTCTCAAGGTCCCAGAGCAGTTAGCTACTGGCCTATGGTTGCCTATCTCATATATAGTAATAATGATAATAACAGTAATCATAATAATAATCATAATAATAATAATAATAGTAATAATAATACTAGTAATAATAATAATAATAATAATAAATATGTTCTCAGAAACTATGGGTGGGGGATTCACTTCCTTTTATCCTGGAACTCTCTGCCAAATATGCTGCTAGGAAATTGAATGTTCTGCCTGACAGTTTGTCGCATTTTCAGTTATACAGGTTTTGGGTTGTTGCTGCAGAGGCATCAGACGTACTAGCAGTTGTACCGCAGGAGGTTTGGGAGATGGTCGAGCTGCATCGGGATAGATAATTCAGTCGCTGTATGCTAGCTTCACTAGGATGTCCCATAGTTCAGCTTTGTTGGCATTTATTTTTTTTTTTTGAGCGAGTTACATTTGCAGGGTAGGGTATATTCAGGGAGGTTTATAGTGAGATGTGTGGTGCACATCTGGGAGCTTAATCGTTTATTGTGATTGAAAAGTTGTGGCTAGGAATTCTGGCACCCATTGCTGCCCCCTGAACTGGCACATCCTCACCTTTAAGTTGACAGCAAAAAAAAAAAAAGAAGGTCTCCTCATTCCTCTCATACTTGAAGACAAAAAAAACTCTCTTACTACTTTTAAAACTGTAGGAATATTGAGAGATACATACACATACATATACTAATTCTGAAACAATGTAATCTTAAGCAAACAGAATTTATTGGCAAAGGTAATGCTGTTGTTGGGAGGCAACTAATAGTTCGAGTTGTTTGTGAATATCCATGGTAGTGTAAGTGAGCATAGGCTGAGGGACCACTTAACATTTACTCCAGCAATGATAATGATGACAATAGGAAGGAATCTAGACTTTTTGATTGTTTGGGAACATTTCAGGTAGGACAGGAGATGGGTATGTTTGATTGTGAATAATGATGGCCTGGGTGTTATGGTCAGTTAAGAAATACCTCCAGTCTTACTTCAGTATAACAAACCTACTGCTGTAGAATCTACTGGCCATGATAATGGCAATGATTATGACATATGAGCCAAATATGGATAACCAGGTAGTGCACTTTCTTAAGGAAAAAAGCACAAAACTGACCCCTTAGTAGAGATACAGTGATGTGCTCCTTGACCCTTTCTCACCACTGATAGCCTCTCCTCACTAGAATTTAGCTGTGTTGTACTCTCATAACATATAATCTACCTAGTGTCAAGAACATGTTTATAAAGCTCACATGTATATACACAAAAAACGTTTAGATCGGTATACAGTTGCAAAGCAAAATTTCTTTGGCAATTACCAACTCATTTGAAGTAACAACCTAGTTCTGCCCTTGTCAACCATGTCTAAGGCTTTTAAAAGATTTTAAGATAAGTCATTTCATGTGGGTCTATGTCAGACAATCGAGTTTTCAGAAACTTGAAATTTATACAGTCAAGATCATATGATCGAGTTTCTAAAAACTCAAACATCAAAATAAAATAAAAACACTAAATCTACCTTTTTTACATTTTTGCAGGGAGAAACCCCCCTCTGCACCCCACATCCCCTGCAAATTAAATATAGCATCTCCAAGATCACACTACAGTGAGGAAAAGTATACATTTCCCAATCCGCTCTGTACCACAATATCCATTCAAATGCTTCTAGTTTTCAAAAAACGTAATCATATGGTCTTGACCATATGAATTTCAAGTTTCTGAAAACTCGATCAATTGATAGGGATCCTTTCATGTATATTCATTAGTACCACTCTTCTTTTGTAATAAGAAAGAGCTAGAAACATCACTAACATAAGCATTGTCTGCCATATGATCGTCATTGTTATCAGCCATCTATGATCTTGGGAGTATTCCTAAAAATAAAAGGCTAGACAAGTGGCTTTCTTGGTTTAAGCATTTTCAATAGTATAATAATGTGCAAAAAGCATATACATTGTTACTAGTAATGATGGTTTCTTTATTTAACATAAATTTTCCTTTCAGATGTTGCAGGTGAAGTTTTCTATCATTTTAAAAACACCAGCGTTGATTTTTTACAGTGTTTCTATTCTTCACAATATCACTTGTATTTCCCACATCACTCCCGTTGCAGTAAAACTCTTCCTTCAAATCATAACAGCTTTTCTGGACAAATAATCTTATCAGCCATTACATCACATGTAATGTTTCAACATACTGATGCACAGTCCTTTTTGTTTATACCTAGGTATAGGTGTTTTTCTTGCAAAGGGAAATGTTTTGTATATTTTTTTTTTTACATTTTTATTTTTTTTTTGCAAACAGTCTTTATTGCATTTTAATATAAATGAATAAACAAATCCAAAACATCCAGAAGTTATTAAGATATATGAATGCATAAGCAGTGTGAAAACACAACGCTACATATAAAAGAAGTTAACAAATCAAGTTGTTATTTGAAGTATATCAAAAACAACTATATACACAGTGCCATGAAATTCAGCATGTTCAGAAATACATCATAAAGCCGCTTATCCATAAGTTTTAAGGGGAAAGGAAGAATATAAGCGGTTATAAAAAATTTAGGTATGTTAGCATGGCTCGGTTATATCGTATCTAGTAGTGAAAAAATGAAGTTCCATAGATGCTTAAATTCCAATTTTTTACGAGAGTTGACAGTTATTAATTTTTGAGAAGTTATGTATGTAACTGCCATCTTTTTAAAACCCTCCCAAGTTAGTTTGGAGCGGTCTATCCAATGTTTAGTAATATAGAATTTAATCAAAAGGCATATGATAATCAGACTCTTACATCTAAAGGGTGGCATATTGATCTTGGTAATGTGGAGTAGGGCCATTTCCCAAGATAACGTTGACTTGTGGTAACCCATTTTATCCAGTCTAATCTTGAGGGAACACCATAAGTTATGAGCATATTTGCAGTACCATAATATATGCATAATGTCTGCATGAGGGTGAGAACAACAAGGGCACGAGGTGGGGATCGAAGCATTGAATTTATTTAGGTGAGTTGGGGTAAGGTATAGATTATTTGTAATCATGAATTGGGTGTAAGTAAATTTCTTAAAGGGGGAGTATTTAAGCGTGAGGATTATCGAGTCTTTCTTCTGTTGCAAGGATAGATTAGATCCTTGTCTGCTCCAGTATTCAGCAAAGGTAACTTCATCTCCATAGAGGTATGAGGAGAATGCTTTGTACGTTATGGAGAGCATGTGTTTATTGGTGTTTAGATTTAAAAGTAACTGAGTGACTATATTGATCTCAGATTCTGAGTTGTATTGATTCATAAGGAGGGATGAGACAAGATCCTTTATTTGCCTCAAAATAATAGTATAAGCCTTAGACAGCGATAGGGTCTCTCTAAGCTCATTTAGTGAGAGCTGTTTAAATTTGTGTATATCCCATATCGTGTAGTTTTTGATCAGGGGAAATTTGTTTAGGTTTAGCATTTGGCCTCCCATTATAATGTTGGGATTAAGATGGATAGGCTGAAATAACAATAGGGAATTAGATAAACCCACCGATTTAAATAGTTCCTGAAAATTCTCGATTAAGTCTTTGAGAATTCTATGTATTTTCATTTTCCTGATTGAGATTCTCGTGAGGAAAGGTAAAGATTTGGGATTGATGTTTTTATTAATGGCATATTTGTACCATATCTTAGTCCATATGGGGGTCCATGGTATGGATCCAGTGGCATAGTTGGCAATAACGAGAATTCTATTGGCACGAATAATTCTATAATATAAAATAAAGTTTGGCAACGCCATGCCTCCTTTTAATTTAGGAGCTGTGAGTTTGTAGTAGGACATTCTGACTGATTTTGGGTACCAAATAAATTTTCCAATATCTTTCTGGATTTTCTTAATAAAAGTAATTGTGACCGGGGATAAAGAGGAATTGTATTGATAGAGAATTTTTGGAAGTACATTCATTTTGACGATGGTGATTTTTGAAAGTGTAGAAAGTTTCAATAATTGCCAACGTTTCATATCTTGTGTGATAGAGTTCCAAATTTTCACTAGGTTAGCTTGCATAATAGAGGAATACGAATCTTCATATGTGACTCCCAGATAGTTCAAGGAGTGACAGGTACGGAAAGGCAAGACTGGAAAAAGATGTGGTTTATGCGCTTCAGGATTAGTTTGGAAGATAAGCGATTTATTGGCATTAATTTTATAATCAGAAATCGCTGCAAAGGTATCTATGGAGTTTATTAATTTCATCGCGTCGTTAGAGGGATACATAAAATACAAATTAAGGTCATCCGCAAAGGCAGTGAATTTAATGTTAAGATTACATATTCTCAGGATAGAATGGTAGGCTTTCTGTGTAACAAACAGAAGTAGTACCTCTATATATAGGTTGAACAATAGGGGAGACAAAGGGCATCCTTGCCTTGTACCATTGGCTATTTTAATCGGCTTTGAGAATTTTTTATTTATGTAAAGGTGTGTGTATGAGCTTTTATATAGAATCTTAATTAAGTCAATGAATTCAGAGGGGAGGCCAAATTTTAAGAGAGTCAAGGAACAGGAAATCCCAATTAACTCTGTCGAAGGCTTTACTTGCGTCTAGTATCAAGGCATAAATAGGGTCTCGGTTCTGTTTAGTTAATTTTATCATAGATTATAGTGTTAGGGTATTGTCCCATGTGTGTCTGTTACTCATAAATCCAGCTTGTTCTGGGGAGATCAGGTCGTTTAGTACTCCTTTCAGTCTAGTTGCTAAAATAGAGGACAGGATTTTAATATCTACGTTCATAAGTGATATCGGTCTGCAGTTATTAGGATTAGTGTCGTCCAATGTAGTTTTAGAAATTAAAATAGTTTTCGAATAATTAATATATGGATCTTTAATACCATTAGCAGCAATGGATTTAAATAGGTCTAATAGGATAGGGGCCAGAGTAACTTTATGTGATTTGTAGAATTCAGATGGAAAACCATCCGGACCCAGAGCTTTTCCTGTCTTCAGTTTATCAATAGTCTCTATAATTTCTTTTATATTAAACTGGGCTGAGAGTTGATCTTTTTGTAGTTCAGTAATTTTCGGGAAATAAATCATATCCAGAAAGTTTTCCATCTCTTCCTTTGAGGTCATGAAATTGGTATTGGCATAAATTTCTGAATATATTTGGTGAAAAAGCTGGAGGATATGCTCGTCAGATCTATAAACCTGATTCTTGTATTGGAGGCAAGAAATTCTCGGGGATCTAGGTGTGTTAAGAATTATTCTCGCCAAAGCCTTGGAGGGAGTTTGAATGTATTCTGAGAATCTCGCTATATATTTGAATTCCCAAAGGGACAGATTAGATTGGTGGTATTCAAATAGTTCTTTTTGTTTGGCAGTTAGTTCTTTTTCTGTGCCTCAGAGTATCTATCTAATAGTTTCTTCTCTATTTTTGTATATTTTAAATAATGCCCCCTTACTTCTAATTCAAGAAATGTGCACTTGCAATTCAAACAGTGACTTCTGAAGGAAGTAATTGAAAAAGTGTTATAATTTCTTGGTGTTTCAAGCATTAGGTTGCCACTGCATCAATGGCAACCTAACGGTGAACTGCCAGACTCACTCTACACTAAACAATGCATTCTGCAGGCCAGTAATTTGTGCTCTAAAACTAAACAACCAAACTCATCCTATAAAAACAGTACTTTTGCAGCCTAGTACTCCCTGCACTAAAACAGAAAAAAACTTTTGTCATTAAAGTTTGCAACATTATGATTTGATATCCATTAGTAATATGGCTTGTGCAAAGCAAATACATAAAATACCAATATTTTCCATATTTTTAACTAACATATGTAATACATTTCTGTGACAGGAACAAACACTTTACTGACATTTTGTACATATTTTCTGCTACTTTTTTGGGGTCCAAATTAGATCTACGAAAAATCAAAATCTAGAACGGCTTAGATTCTTCTTAATCACTATTGTGAGATTGTGGTACAGTGAAGATCGGAAAATTTGCCCTTTCCTCACTGTAGTGCGATCTCGGAGTTGGAATATATATTTAGCGGGGTGTGGGGGTGTGGGGGGCACACAAATTTCAATTTCCTGCATTTCCACTCATATGAGCATTCGAGATTTTGAAGTTTCATCTATATAACATAGACCCACTTGTTCTGCTTGTTTTATTTGTTGCACATTCATAGTCCTTGCTTTTGCGTACTGAAATATTTACTTTATGTTACTTAACTGTCTATAGTTACAATGCATTCTGATTTCTTTGCTATTGAAGTTTTGAGGGTTTTTTTTCAAGGTACTATGTTAATGCTGTTTGGCTTGGGTTGTGGCTGAAATGGTCCTCTGATAAGACCACCTACCAGGTTATCAAACAACAATTAAATAAACACCACTGCTTCCGCTTGCTGTCTAGTATTTTTTGCCACCATTACAACATCAATATATGTGATCTTTAAGCAATGAAAAAGA